>NC_064816.1:105613692-105834600 GCF_023721935.1 Panthera uncia | reverse complement strand
TCTCCCTCTCCCTCTCCCTCTCCCTCTCCCTCTCCCTCTCCCTCTCCTTCTCCTTCTCCTTCCCCTCCTCCTCCTCCTTCTCCTTCTCCTTCTCCTTCTCCTTCTCCTTCTCCTTCTCCTTCTCCTTCCCCTCCTCCTTCTCCTCTTCCTCCTCCTCCTCCTTCTCCTTCTCCTTCCCCTCCTCCTCCTCCTCCTCCTCCTCCTCCTCTTCCTCCTTCTCCTTCTTCTTGTAAATTTATTTATTTTGAAAGAGAGAGAGAGAGTGAGCAGGGAAGAAACAGAGAGAGAGGGAGAGAGAGAGGATCCCAGGTAGTGCAGAGCCTGGTGCGGGGCTAGAACACACAAACTGTGAGATCATGACCTGATCTTAAACTAAGAGTTGGATTCTTAACCAACTGAGCCACCCAGGCACTCCTACATTGGGGCTTTCTGTAGTCTGGCTCCCACCAAGTATATTTAGAGGGCAAAACCATACCAGCTGCTTTGTTGGTAAAGGATCAAGTAGAAGAAGCAATGTTGGGATTTTCCTGTACTTCTATAATTTTCTGGGGCAAGGGATTTAAGTGTTTAAGGGTTTTAAGTATTCTCCATAGACCCAGTATTGTGCCACAGAAGGGATTCTCCAAAAACAAAAACAAAAATAAAGGCCATGCTCCTGAGACTCCCAATTTGTAGCATTTGTTTATTGCTGTGGTATAAGTATCACCATTATGACCAATTTTAAGCTATCCACATGGCATCATTGAACATGGAGTTGGAAAGAAATGAATACAATCTGCTCTTGTAAGCCTATAGGAGACAGTTTACATACCCACTAAAGAGAGAGAGAGGTGGCTGAGGAATCCCAACCTCAGTAAAATAGAGAATCCACAACCCTTTGGAGTAAAGGTATACCCTTCCAGAGCAAAGAAACTATAGGTGAAGCAGCTAATCAGAGACTCTTTGGAAACTCCATCAGAATGCTCTTTGAGAGAGTCAGCTTTAAAAACTTACAGGTCCAGATGGTGTGAAGCTTGATAGAAACAAGGTCATATAATCTTACCTGTTCTCTTTCCTTACCACCAACCACCAGAAGGAGCAAAAACAGGCCAGTGAGCTGGGGGAAGTAGGCCCAAGGTGGACGGAGGACGGAGGATGGAAGACATATTGCTAAATCCAGTTCAAAATTGTGATTACTGTCTTGGACTAGACATTCTAATTACTAAGTTAAATTTTTGTTTGTGTTACAGTGACCATAGGACTACTTATCATCTAAGAGTGAACCCCTGAATTTTCCATCTTACTGAATAATGTTTAAAGGGTTATTGTAGGAATAAAAGCATATTGATTTTTCCATTAATTCATGAATTATGCTAGTTCAGCATACTAGCTACACACATGCCTTCTACTTCCACCTTCTAGATCAAAATTTAACCTATAGGTCAAATTTCATGTCATACTGAATACTCCCTGACTTAACTATCAATATGTGTTTTGTAGCATGTTGTATAGTAAATCTTTTATATGCTCTTGTGAACTCTTGAGTTTAAAATTTCTGAATGAATGTTACCCTCTAATCTTAATATTATTTCTTCTTCTTTGTAACTTTCCCTTCTCTAGTAAAACCTTCTAACACTCATTTCCTGGTAAAAGAATGGAATTAAATTTATTTTCCATTATTATTATTTTTTGGTTACTAAAGCAAAAATTGTTGAAAATTCACATCGAAAAGAAACAGTATAAGTTGCTTTTTATTTCAAATTGGGCCCTTAACAGGAAGCATATTACAGAGAAAAATAAGACTATTTAAAAATTCTCTTTTTGTGTTCTTGAAATTGGCATGTTTGCAATGGACATGGGTACTGAAAATATAATTTAGAAATTAATACTTTTCAGGTTTTTAAATTTCAATATTTCATTTGAATAATATCTAGTTTCATCCTGTCCTCCAAATGAACAAGGAAGTTTTAGGTCCATAATGCTGGGAAGTAAGGTCTGTAGTAAAAAGACATTTTATGCTATATGCTAAACATATTTAGCAATATTTAGTATTAGAGATTTAACATTTTTTTTACTAAATTTGTATTTTTTTTAATATTATGATATGAAATGTTAGAATTTCTTAAAGATCTGACAGGTCAATTAGCCTTCACCATAGCACTAAGTGTAGTGTTCTGTGCTTGCCTTCCATTCGTAGTCCGTGCTCTACAATGTTGAATATTCTCTTAGCTTTTCCATAAATATAATAGGATGAATGTATATGTTATATATAATTTATAATAGATATAATTTTATATATACATATATGTAATGGCTGTCCTCAGAATTCTTAGAGAACTAGAAATGTTACTTTGATAGCTCTTTGAGTAGGATGTTAGATCTCAAGAGCTTTGTTCGGGGAAAATTGCACCAAGGTTCAGGGAAAAAGGCAATCAATAACTTTACTGAAGAGACACCAAGAAAGAATTTGTGACTTCTTCAGAGAAGGAAAGAGGAGATGAGAGAACATATACAATGAAGGATGGAGAGAAACAACAAGATGAAGATAGAGATTACATCAAGTGAAGTCATCGCGATCCCTGGTGGAGATATGATCAAAGAGAATTTTAATGTAGATGACACTTACTATTTAATTTCTAGTTGATTATGTGGCTGAAATATAAATCCTTCTCTCCTTTCTATTTCAGAAATCATTTAGCAGCCTACTGTGCCTTCAAATTCTTATCGTGTTGGATTATTTACTTTTGTTTTTCAGAAATCGAAGAAGATGTACTTGAAGTTTGGGTTGGGGCCAAAGAGAAATAGCAAGGGTAAGAGCAGAATTCTGGATCTACAAAATGAAGACCTCCATCCTCTCTTCCCAGGGCTTATTAAAGTTTTTTGAGAAGATGAAGAGGATCATTTATTGCCAAAATACATGGACTTGTTTGGAGTGAAGTGGTAAGTCAACTTAAAGGGCATTGTCAAGCAGACATTTGGGTTACAGAAAAATCTTCTAGAATTGCCTGTTTATGTTTTGGTTTGTGTTTTGACATTTCTTTCCTTTGAAGAAGACATCTAACAGACTTGTAAATTCCATGAATACATCACAACAACCTTTTTTTAAAACCATTCTTGAAGTCAAAGCATTAGGAATTTTTCTTGGGAGAAGCTTGGCTCAGATATCTTGAGTCATCAATTCAAATGAGAAAATCTTTGAGTAGAAAATTAATGGCAATAAGTAATTACAAATCAGATTCCCATGTTAGCAACATGACACAGTGCCTACATCTGGATCTTTATTGTACAAAAACAATATCTTCACACACACAGATTAGGAATTGATGAACTGGAAAATTCTAGCACTATTATGCAAGTCTTAACAAAGTTAAGTTGTTCTGAAATATTAAAATAAATTAGGCACTATGAAGGAAAAAAGACAAGTTTTTTCTTGTAAGGTACACAGTATTTTAAGGCTAAAAAATGAACTTCCCTCAAAAGTTTTTTTTTCCTTTTATATATATTAGTATTTTCACTTTGACATAGTCAATGTCATGCAGTAGAAATGGGAAGGAATAAGTTGGCTAGAAATAAGGTATGGGTAATTGCATCTCTCAGGTGTTTAGTGACTATATTTGTGAAGGAATAATAATTTGAATACTTATAGTATATAGTACAGTAAGGTATATATAGTAAAAGAAGTATAGTATAGTATAGCATAAGTAATTATAAAATAAGTATAGTACAGTAAAGAAAGAAATCTCAACTTAGAACATTGTAAACAATTTTCAAATCTACTGCACATGGAAAAAGATAATAATTGTCCTCCCAAAAAGAAACAGAGCAGTAAATTGGGGTTACCTTAAATCTGGGGTGGAGTTACCCTTGAACTATTTTAATTTGGTTTGTAAGAAATCAGACATAAGGAAACCACATGTGTTATATAAGGAAGTTTTAGGTAGGCCAAAATTAACTACTGTTATATAATTCATTTATTTCTTATTCTGTTTTATTGCATTTTTATAATACTAAAACTGGAATCAACATTTTTCCTTTGAACAAGAGTTAGATTTTAATCATTAGTATAGTATTTAACTTAGGAATTTTTAAATAGAAAGATTAGGTATATTTCCTATCTCACCTTTAGAGTCCATTACTTTCAAGAAAATATTTTAAAACTCCTTTTTCAGTAATTGATACAATAAGTGAAATGAAAATCAGTAAGGATGTAGAAAAATTGACTGGCATTAACAGCCACCTAGACTTAATTAACATTTTTAAAGCATCCCACCAGACAACAGCAGAGTATGCATACTTTTCAAGTGCCCATGTGTCACTTACCAAGATGTACTGTATTTTGTATTATAAAATATGTCCTAACATATATATAAAAAACATTGGAAAATATATGGAAGAGTTGAAATCATGCAGAATTTGTTCTCTGATTACAACAGTTAAAATAAAAAGCCAAAGGATAATCTGAAATATCTTCAAATACTTAGAAATTAAGCAATACTTTTCTTAAAAAACATAAGACCAATGGAAAAAAATCACTTGTATATTTAGGAAATACTTGAAATAACATGAAACACAACACAACATATTGAAGTGTGAGATATAGCTAAAGCAGTGATTACAAGAAAATTTATAGTTTTAAATGCTTATTAGAATTAGAAGGAATTGTAAATTAAAATCTCTATTCACCACCCCCTTCTGCACTTTTAATAGTCTAAAAAGAGGAGACCTATTTAAAACAAGTAAAAGAAGGAAATAATAAAGAGCAAATCAGTTAATTTGAAGTCAGGAAAACAAGAGAAAGAGAGAAAGGGGAAAAATAATGAAACAAAGCATATTCTTTGAAGAGATCAAAAAGTAAAAATCTCTAGGATGTTGGATGAAGAAAAATGATAGTACATAAACTACTAAAATCAGAAACTTTAAACAAGACAATCACTATAGAGCCTACGGATATAAGAAAGAAAAGTGAGAGGAAGCCAGCACTATGTACTGTAACCAGACAAAGACATTCAAGAAAAAAAAAAAAAAAAGACTAGTATTTTTTATGAACAGAGACACAAACACTCTTAAAACATCCAGCAATATATAAGTGGGATAATACTTCATGCCCATGTAGGATCTATGTCAGAAGTTCAAGACTGGTTTCACATTTGAAAAATCAATCAAAGCAGTTCACACAATTAACAGAATAAAGATGAAAAGCCCCACAAGATCATCTCAATAGATGCAGAAAAGGCACCTGATAAAATTTAACACCTATTTGTTATAAAAACATGCCTAAAACTAGTAACTAAAGGAAATTTTATCTACCTGATAAAGGTGTCTATGAAAAACTTATAGTTAACATCACTTTTAAAGATTAAAGACTAAATGCTTAACCTTCATGATCACAAAAAAGGCACACATGCCAACTCTGAACACTTCAAAATTTTCCTGAAGGTTTTATCCAATGTAATAAGGCAAAACAAAACAAAAAACCCTCAGATTGAAAAAAAAGAAGTAAAATTTTTTATTTGCAAGTAATACCACCATCCATGTAGAAAACCCAATGCCATATACAAAAAATGCTAAAACCAATAAATAAGTTTAGCTACTTATCAACTGCAGTGAGAAATTACCAGAACTGTTATTTCAAAACAGAAATGTCAGAATTGAGTTTATTTGGATGTTGGTTATCCGAATGCTACTTTTCCTTCATTTGGGTACCTATTTTTGACTTCACCATATCCTATGCACACTCCACAATCGAATTAATTTTACCTCTATATAAAAGCTCAACAACCTGACTTATGCCCATGTGTATATTGTTAGCTGACAAAACTATCTGGTAAATGAATTAATGAATACATTTTGGATTTATAAAATGTATGCAATACTTCTAATCCTAGACCTGGTTGTTATTTCATATTTGTACATTGAGGGAGAATGAAAGGAGACATTATTCATTTAGGTAGAATTATTCTCTGATAGCGAACACTATTGTTTTCTTGTATTTTGCAATGTAGAACAAGCATTGTTTTTAGTATAAGAATCACCATATTGGTATTATTTTTCACTAAGCACATTCGTACTTACTATTTTGGCCTGTGTCAGTGCTTGAAGTTAATAATACATTCAAAACACAAAACCTGGGGAACATAGCATGATATTATCATAACCAAGAGAAAAATGTCTTAATTGCTTAGTTGCATCAATATTTGTTTATTTTTATCATAACTCAAATATAACATTTTCAAAAAGACTAAACTCCAAACATCTGTGGACATTCCCAGCATCTATTTCTGAAAATAATCACTGTGCATCTATAGTTTATAACTATTGGCATAGAATCTGATTCTCCCAGTATTTATGTATTGTAATTCTGCCAAGCTGCCTCAGAGTACATGAATCCTCAGTATTTGAAGGGATAAAGAACTAAAGAAGAGAGTTAATGGTTAGGAATTGGTAGAAAGTTAAAAGCTTTCTTGTTGGAATGAGAGGAAGTATTTTAGAGCGTAGCAACAAAAAATGAGTTGGATTGGTGCTATGTCACTTATTTTCTTTTTTAAAGTACATTTATTTATTTTGAGAGAGAGAGAGAGAGAGAAAGCATGCAAGTGCAAGCAGGAAAAGGAGAGAGAGAGAGAGAGAGAGACAGAGAGAGACCAGAGACAGAGAATCCCAAGCAGGCTCCCGACTTGGGGCTGGATCCCATGAACCATGGGATCATGACCTGAGCTGAAATAAAGAGTTGGATGCTTAACCAATTGAGCCACCCAGGCACCCTGGTGCTTTGTCATTTAATTGTTCCTATTCTATTGTAGAATATCCGCATACTCATAAACATGAATCCAGCTTAAAGGTGAAGAATTGAGAGTATGGTAGCAGTTTATAAATATTCAGAGAGTATACATGTCATGAAAAGGCAGTCTTTAACATAAAACGTGAAAAAAAATGTGGAACTGAAAGAAGAACCATAAATTTAAGGCAAATGAAAATGTAGTTCAAGTATTTAGAAGAGACGTTGTTCCACGAATGATCATGTCTGTTAATTATTTTGATTTGACATGCAAAATATATATGTTCCTAACATATTAAGGAATATGGTACTTCCCTTGTGTACATCCTAAGTCTCTTCTTACTCTTTAAATTGTAAAAAGCTCTGGCCCATTTAGAGGCATAAGAGCAAAATGAAAGACGTTTGAGCCTCACAAAGCTATGCTGAAGCAGATTAATTGGGCATCTAATTACAAAATATTCCATATGAATAGAAAAAGCTTTTGGAGGGGCGCCTGGGTGGCTCAGTCGGTTAAGCGGCCGACTTCGGCTCAGGTCATGATCTCGCGGTCAGTGAGTTCAAGCCCCGCATAGGGCTCTGTGCTGACAGCTCAGAGCCTGGAGCCTGTTTCAGATTCTGTGTCTCCCTCTCTCTGACCCTCCCCTGTTCATGCTCTGTCTCTCTCTGTCTCAAAAATAAATAAACGTTAAAAAAAAATTAAAAAAAAAAAAGAAAAAGCTTTTGGAAATACAGTTCTGGTGCTATTGCCAATAAAACACGGGGATGTTTATGGAAGAGGAGAGTAGCATTTTAAAATGCTTCATAACTAGATAAAACTCCCTATCATTTATCCTCTGAGATTGCTTATCTCAATTAAAAAAAAAAATGGAGCAAGCAAATGAGCCACCAAAATAAAAATTCTGCAAGGTCTTACATGTGTATACCTATATAAGCTCTTTTGTCCTTACCACAATTATGTCACACTAGAAATCACAGCAATAGCCAATGATGGTTACAAGCTCCATTAAAGATTCTACCCTGAGCAGTCAGATTAAAGAGGAAGCCCGCATCATTCAGTGTCAGTACAACCAGACCTGGATTTTGTAACTATATTTAAATATTTTTATTTTTCCCTGAACTTGAAGTTAAAATGAATTTAATATGCAAGAAACATTCCGTACATTACCTTAGAAAGAATGTCTATGTTCTTCAATTATTAAATATGAAGTGTTAGGTCTCTTTTTCCACATCATCTTATATCATTTCTTTCTTATGAAATCATAAGTTTTGCAGTGTGTTTGAGATAGTATTAAATGTTGATCTTGCAAGTATAAGGAATCTAGAGAATTTTGAGTTAACATTTTAAACAATTTAATATTTTGGTGACAAATAATTACAAGTCACCTAATATTTCTAATGACAAATCTCTCTTATCATTAAAAACCTACAGATCAATCTTGTAACTGGAAGGTAAAAATTCAGTTTTTCTAAAGTAGGGGTACACAGACTACTGGTAGCAAATCCAATCTGGTCTGCCAGGTTGGTAATAAAATCCTACTGGAACGTGGCCATGCCCATTAGTCTAGGTATTGTCTATGGATGCTTGCGTGCAATGAGTAGCTACAACAGAGAAAGTACTGTCTGCAAAGCTTAAAATATCATGTCCCCTTTTACAGGAAAAAATTTTGCCAACTTCTGCTCGAAAATAACATTAGAGTGTTAGTTCTTTAAGTTATAAGCTAACTGGGAAAGTGAACTTAAAGCAATCCTTAACATTTGATGTCTGGATTCCATTTATGCCGGACCCATTCTTCTGTTGGTTTTAAAATGCAAATTTTGCAGCTGCATTGACTTGGATCTTACTTACATTAAGCTCTCATAACTTATTACATATTCAAATTCTGTTCTTGTAATCAAGGCTAAAGGTAGTTAAGTGAAAGCTGAAAGTAGTCTTATAAGGCTCTTGGCAGAGTTGTTATGGTTAAGAATAAAGTAACAGGGTTATCACACTTGAAACCTACTAGATCCTAATGTAAAGCATTGATGAGAGGGCAGAAACCTCTCAAGAAGTTATAACATAATCCACTGAATATCTGAAGGTAGTTTGTTGAGAGCCCCTTGACCTATCACAGCGGTCCCAACCCTTAAAACCTAGGCTTTCTGGTTATGTTCCCAGACTTGGAAATGGCTTTAGCGAAGTTCAAATTGAGTGAGAAATAGTCACTTTAACTGTGGCCTAAGAAACATACCCAGGGTGACAGTAGGCAAAGACAAGTTCACTATTAAGCCTTCTGTGACCCATTTTTCTTGATTTAAAACATAAATGGGGTTTCTATTAGTTACCATGCAAATTGTTATAATTCTAAGTCTCACTGATTAAATGTTTTGTTTTGTTTTGTTTTGTTTTGTTTTGTGTTTAGTTAATTCATAGTTACTCCTAGGAAAATGGCCCATAATAGAATAATCCTCTCAACCCCAATCATGTGTGTAGTTTGGGAAAATGCCATTAATAATTCTATTCAGATTTTTTGAAATCATGTTTATGTTGATGCCTAGCATGCACAGAATTTATCAGATTTTTGAGTTGATATCAAAATAATCTTCATACACTTTATAAGAGGAGTATGACTATTAGGACACACAAAGAGCAAAGGAATAGGAATCAAAGTAGAAAATTCCGTTTTGAAATGAATGGAAGCTTGTTAATATCTTGCAGCACTTTCTGCAAGAAATTTTGTAGTGAAGTACATTGCCTAAGTACAGCAAGCTCTTGGGACTCTGTGATATGCAGGATTTTCATTTGCATAATTCATGATTTTATTTACCCTTTCAATGTCCCATTTGTATTTAAAAAAAAAAAAACTTCTATGTATACTTTTTACTATTATATTTCGTGTACTCTTGAGAGTTCCTATAATTTGGGGGGAAAGTGAGAAATAAATTTTTAAATGAAGTAAAAATCGTTTTGAAAACAGCTCTCCAGGGGTGACTGGGTGGCTTAGTTGGTTGAGCGTTTGACTCTTGATTTTGGCTCAGGTCATGGTCCCAGGATTGTGAGATCAAGCCCCACCTTGGGCTCCATGTTGATCCTGGAGCCTGCTTGGGATTCATTCTCTCTCTCTCTCTCTCTCCGCTCTCACTCTTGCCCCTGATTTCTTCTCCCCCAATTGTGCACTCTCTCCCTTTCTAAAATTAAAAATTAAAAATAAAGGCACCAGGATGATTCAGTTGGTTAAGTGTCTGACTTCGACTCAGGTCATGATCTCGTGTTCAGGCCCCGTGTAGGGTTCTGTGCAGACAGGTCAGAGCCTGGAGCCTGCTTCAGATTTTGTGTCTGCCTCTGTCTCTGCCCCTCCCCTGCTCATGCTGTGTGTCTTTCTGTCTCTCAAAAAACAAAAAAAAATAGCTATCCTACTTCGCCAGGTTTTTCACTCATAAAACTGGAAAAGTAAAGAAACTCAAAACTGAGATATTGAAAGAATTAATTTTCTATTGGCAAATTGTTTTAGACAGGTTACTATGATAGGGCCTTTGCATTACAAATTCCTCTCTGTTATAGGAAATGGAAAATGCATTTGAGAATATTGGGCACTCATCATACACCGAAAACATAATAGATACCTTGCACTCATGTTCTCATTGAATTGTTCCAAGAACTCTACTATTATTTCAAATTTATAAGTGGAGAAATTGAAGCTTAAAGCAGTTAAGTAATATCATAAGAAGTTGAGGAGTAGCATCCACTTTCCAAAGCTTTTAGATAGGTTGTAGCTGTTATTGGTAGCTATGGCTTAAATTACTTCACATTCACCCCAGCATTCAGAAGATTGAATTAAAAAAAAATCATGATAAGGTCCACCTGAAAAATTCCTAGTGGGAGCATCCCTTGCTTCCTAAACCAACATCTTTTTATGGACATTATAATTATTTTACTTAAAAATTTTGTATATAAATTTATGTCAGAACTACAGTTTTTATTACTCTCTAACAGGTTTTTAGTATAAAAATAATGTTTTTATCAAATGGTTTGGGAAGATTTCATTTTTTATGATCCACAGTGATCTAAATGACACTTGAATTGTGTATTTTTATATTTTTGAAGTATCAGTGGAACTAAATCATAAAACCAAGTGGTGCTGGTATCTTTTTAATAGAGGACTTTTACAAGTAGTGTAATATCTTCTTTATTTATTTTTCTTTTTTTAATGTTTATTTATTTTCAAGAGAGAGAGAGAGACAGAATGTGAGCAGGGGGAGGGGCAGAGAGAGAGGGACAGCATGTGAAGGAGGCTCCAGGCTCTGAGCTGTCAGCAAGGAGCCTGAGGCGGGGCTCGAACTCACGCGATCGTGACCTGAGCCACCCAGGCGTCCCAGTAATATCTTCTTTAGTAATGATATATTCATACTTTCTACCTCATGGGTTCTATTTGGAAATTTATATTTTTAGGGAGATATATTGAAAATATTATAATATGACTAAATAACTTTCATTCTAAGAATTTTCACATCAGGAAACCTCTCGATATAGTTCATTGCAATAAACAACTTAAAGAATAAAAATCCAAAGTAAATAATTATGAGAGTAGCTGTCAGATGTACCTCAGTACCTGTTCTGCACATCTTCACTGATAACAAAAACGTCATTTCTAGCCAAGTATGTGGTTTCCCAGAATAAAGAATGCATTACTGATGTCCAACTTCTAGTTCCACCTGTAAGAAAGTTGCTATTCCACACTGACATCAAGTAAAGACTGAAACACTAACAACTGTACTTGGATCCATAAAAGAAGGCCACAGGGCACACCATGGCCCCTGAAACTGGAGAGACAGGTGAGTTCAGGGTGCCGCCACTTACCTGAGCAGACTCACAAGCAGAAAGGGCTGCAGGAACCAGTGCTGAGCTGTAGTATAATTGCTAGAGCTTCAGTGTGGACAAATCTGAGAGTTAAAAATTCCAGGTGAACCCAGTAAAAAGCTCTCCCACCCCACCATGACCAATATTGTGAGATTAACTTTTAGGAGCTTCACCAGGTTCCCACCAAAATCCCCTTTTGCTTTTGGCAGGGTTGCGGGGAGAAAAGCAACCATTTTGAAATTGGTCAGAGCCCTCTGTTCTTAACAAGGACTGTACTCACAGGAAACAAGTTAACCAGAGCCTAACTCATCTGGTGGAAGGGGAATATCCAACTCCAGCCCACTCTAGCCATCCCGAACCACCTAGGCAGGAGAAAAAAGCTAAGGCACACTTGTGAAGTTCACAGTCGGAAGGCTCAGGCTCACCATGAGAGACCTAATCACAGGATTGTAGAACACTTCCCCTCCCCCACCATCTCACCACAGCATTTCTAAAAGCCTATTTACAGGAGTTCCTTTTACTCAGTACATCATGTCTGACTATCGAGAAAAAATTATCAGGCATTCCAAAAGGCAAACAAAAACAAAACACAAAACAACAGCAAAACAGTACTCTATTAGAAGAGACAGAGCAAGCCTCAGAACCAGGATGGAAGGTATGTTGAAATTATCAGGATATGAATTTAAAATAATTATGGTGAATGTGCTAAGGGTTCTCCTGGATAGGTAGACAGCATGTAGGAACAGATGAACAATGTAAACAGAGATGGAAAGTGTAAGCAAAAAACAAAAAGAAATCCTAGAGCTAAAAACACACTAATCAAAGTGAAGAATGCATTTAATGAGTTTATTAGTAGACTGGACACAGCTGAGGAAAGAATCTCTGTGTTTGGGGATATGTTAATAGAAAAGCAAAGAGAAGACTGAAAAACAAAACAGAATAGGTAAAAACCGTGGGACAATTACAAAAGGTGTAATGTATATGTAATGCGAATACCAGAGGAGAAAAAAGAGAGAAAGGATCAGAAGAAATATGTGCAATAATAATGACTAAGAATTTCCCTAAATCAATGCCAGGAACCAAGCCACAGGAAGCTCAGAGAACATCAAGCAGGATAAATGCCAAAAACTACACCTAGGCATATCATTGCAACCTACAGAAAATCAAAGAGAAAGAAAAATGCTGAAAGAAGCTAGAGAAAGAAAAAAAAAACAGCTTATCTATGGAGGAACAAATATAAGAATAATAACCAACTTCTAAGAGATGAGAGAGCAAATAAGAAGAGAGTGAAGTATTTCAAGTGTTGAGAGAGGAAAAGAAAACAAAACAGAAATCCACCAAGGTAGAGAAAGAGTAATGGAAGTCTGAAACTCATATCTACATAAAGGGGATGAGCATTGGAGAAGAAATACATGGAGGTAAAATAAAAACTTTTGAGGTGCTTGGGTGGCTCAGTTGGGTAAGCATCCAACTCTTGGTTTTGGCTGAGGTCATGGTATCACAATTTTGTGAGTTCAATCCCGTGTTGGGATCTATGCTCACAGCACAGAGCCTGGTTGGGATTCTCTCTCCCTCTCTCTCTCTCTCCCTCCCTCCCTCCCTCCCTCCCTCCCTCTCTCCCTCTCTCCCTCTTTCTCTCTCCCTCCCTCCCTCTCTGATTGCCCCTCCCCCACTTGCGCTGTTTCTCAGAATAAGTGAACTTAAAAAAATAAATAAATAGGGCACCTGGGTGGCTCAGTCAGTTAAGCGACCAACTTCGGCTCAGGTTGTGATCTCACAGTTCAGTTAGTGGGTTCCAGCCCTGCATGGGGCTCTGTGCTAATGTCTCGAAGCCTGGAACCTCCCTCAGATTCTGTGACTCCCTCTCTCTCTCTGCCCTTTCCCTGCTCATGCTCTGTCTCTCTTTCTCTCTCAAAAATAAATGAACATTAAAAAAATTAAAAATAAATAAGTAAATAAAAGCTTTTCTTTTTAATTGATCTAACAGATAAGTTTGTTCAAAATAATAATATCAGTATGCTTATGTATATATCTTTGGTGCATATGTATATTTATATGCTTATGTAGTCCTATATATAAGTGCAAGGAATGATAGCAATGACACAAAGAACAGACAGGAAGAATTAGGATTATTTTGTAATGATCAGGACTTATACTACCTGTGAAGTGGTAGGGTGCTATCTGAAAGTAGACTTGGGTTTGTTGTAAATATATATTACAAACTGCAGGGACACCACTAAAAAAAAGTTAAAAAAGATAAATAATCAATATGTTAACAAAGGAGAGAAAATGGAATCTTATAAAATACTTATTTAAAACCACAAAAGGCCTGGGTGCCTGGGTGGCTCAGTCACTTAAGCGTCCGACTTCAGCTCAGGCTTGCAGTTTGTGGGTTCCAGCCCCGCGGTGGGTTCTGTGCTGATAGCTCAAGAGCCTGGAGCCTGTTTTCAGATTCTGTGTCTCCCCCTCTGTCTGCCCCTCCCATGCTCATGCTCTTTGTCTCTCTGTCTCTCAATAAAAAATAAACATTAAAAAAATTAAAACCACAAATGGCAGGAAAAACAGAGTGGAAAGCTGTATTTCCCAGTCTCCCATGCATTTAGGCATGGCCATATGACATGACCAAGTTCCGCAAATGTAATGCAAGCAAAACTAGTATATGCATCTTTTTGCAAGGTTTATCGAAAGAAAACATGCCCTTTCCTTTTTTTATCTTCGTCTTCCCATTGACTGGAATTAAAATATGGTAGTCGACCTCGAGGCAGCCATGGCACCACATGTTGAGGTGGCAGAATAAATAATAGGAGATTAAGTCCCAATGATTGTGGGTTTGTCATACCAGTTCTTGACTTACCACCTTTGTACAACACAGGAAAATAAACTTTTCTATGTTTTAAGCCACTGCTACTTTTGGTTATCTGCTCCTTGGAGCTGAACTTGACCCTATATAATACAAGGCAGAAAAAGAACTATAGTTCCCAGAATGAGACTGTAGTTCAGCAACAGTTCTCAAAGTAGAGAAAGAATATAAATAATTTGAGTGAAATAAAGATCATTCATCAGAAACCAACAGCTAACATCTTTCCGTATGGTAAAAATATATTTCAATTAAAGTCGGAGATTAGATAGTTTGACAGCTTTTGCCATTGTATTGATGGTCCTAACAAATGTAGTAAAACAAGGAAAAGTTAAGAATGTTTTCTTTATAGTAGCAATAAAAATATGGAGATCAAATGGTAAACATTTCATTCAAAATAGTAATGAAAACTATAAAAATATTTAGCACTAAATTTAACTAGAAAAATTCAGGGCCAGTTGTATAGAATTTTTTTAGGGGTGCCTGGGTGGCTCAGTTGTTTAAGCGTCCAACTTCGACTCAGGTCATGATATCGCGGTTTGTGAGCTCAAGCCCCACATCGGGTTCTGTGCTGACAGCTCAGAGCCTGGAGCCTGCTTCGTATTCTGTGTCTCTTCCTCTCTCTGCCCCTCCCATGCTCATGCTCTGTCTCTCTCTGTCTCTCAATAATAAATGTTTTAAAAAAAATATATTTTTAAAGGTCAGAAGAGTGTTAATCTTAGTTGAAGGCACACTTATTCTTGGATGGGTTTGCTAATAACAAAAATATCAGTGTTATATTTATATGCTGTATAAATGTAATATAATTCCTATTAGAATCCAAACAGTTTTGTGTAATGGATTGCATAAAGTGATTCTTAAAAATTATGTGGAAAATTAATATCCAAGAATAGCATATAATATTTTGGAAAAAGAAAATAATTATTAATGAGAGAGGAGTTGCCTTACCAGATATTAGAATACAGAATAGAACTACCTGTGAAATTATTGTAGTTTTGACATACACGTAGAAGAGATTTTCTTCTAGAGTCAAAAAGTGATCCCAATTATATGTAAAAAAAAATACATTTTAATTCAGTGGGAAATATATGGTTTATTTATTAAGCTGTTCCCCACACTGACTATCCTCCTGAAATAATATAAAGTACAGGTCTTAATTTTCACCTATTTCATACCATGAGGGACTTGAGCTCATTTCTGTGAATATGCCAGCCCATATTTTCAAGCTTCATCCACATTCCCCACAGACAGCTAACCTTTGACTAACTCTCAGGCAAAGGGGTATATGCTCCTACAATTTTGTCTACCCTCAGAGGGATGAACTCAGGGAAGAGACCACCCACAGAGCGCTTTTGGGCAGGAATTCTAGGATCCCAATACCTGCAGCACAGTCCAGAGCGGTGTGGCAGGGAGGCACATGGACATAGAGAGGGCATTGCCCTTGGCCCTTTAGACTGCCTGTCCCATTAGGAGGCACATACTGGGGAGGGCCACCTCAGTGCTTTCCAAAGTGTGGACTAGGGCAGGGTACCTCTTGCCTAGATCTTAGCTCAGTGGCAACACCATATTTTTCCTTCTGCCACCATCTCTGCAACAACCTCCCCACGAGCCAAGACCCTAAGAGTAAAGATAACTAGGAGCAGAAATGCAGCTGACCTAAAATGGGAATATATCATAATCAAGAAATCACTGTTGTTTATATTTGGGGGTCATTTGTTATAGTGACATAACCCAGCCTTTCCTGAAGCATATGTATGTCTATGCATATGCACACGTGTATATATGTGTTTGTAAGCATATATATAAACATAGAAGTTTTAAACTAGTTTGTTAATGTGGGTTGCCAGTCAGGAATATATAGAGAGGTTGAGAGAATAGAATGAAATGGGAAAGGGTAAGATAAGCAAAATAAATAAATAAATAAATAAATAAATAAATAAATAAATAAAAGAAACAAATTATAAGAAAACAGAAGACATGTTTAAAAAGCACACAAGATATAATGTCATTGATCTAAAATGACATATGTCCATGGATATTTGTGCATAACGAGACAGATGAAAAGATAGGCATGAAATGTCAATGGTGATTATTTCAGGGTGGCAGCATATCGAGTGAGTTTTCACTTGCTTGCTTAGAACTTTGTCATTTGAATTCTCTATATGATCCTATCCTATTCTATTGAAGTATCAAGAGAAAAACAATGAAGCCATTCTCCTTATAGAAGAAAAAATACAGGTGTGTGGGTGGCTCATTTGGTTAAGTGTCCAGCCATTGGTTTTGGCTCAGGTCATCATCTCACGGTTCGTGAATTCGAGCCCTGCATCAGGCTCCGTGCTAACAGTGCAGAGCCTGCTTGGGATTCTCTGTCTCCCTCTCTCTCAGCCTCTCCCCCACTCCCTCTCTGTCTTTCTCAAAACAGATAAAATAAACTAAAAAAAAAATTTTTTTAAAGAAAAAAAGAGATGTAATCAGGAAAATGTGAGCCAGTTTCTTTCCTTAACTTGAACTGCCTGACTTCCTTCTGGTTGCAACTCCTGTGGCCTTCTTTCTCCTGATAAACGGGGTTTTTTTCCCAGAATTTACCCAGAATCCAACAGTTTTATAGAACAGAAATGATAAAGTTTTCTCACAGTTTCTTTAAATGGATTGGCTAATTTGTGAGGGAAGGCCACTGTAATTTGGTTTTCATGTGTACTGTCCACAGGGGTGTATCATCTTTATGCTGACGGGATATTTTTGGATTGTAGGCTGCTTGGGTTACTTCGCATAAAGGGTTCAGGATGGTAGTCAAACTCTCTTTTCAGGTTGATTTCACAATCAAAAGATTTATCTTGGGTGGGAATTCAGGAATTAATTGTGGAGATCTGGAAGAGATGTCACATAACCCTGAAGAGGGAAAAATATCTCTCAACATTCCTTGTTTGGGGCCTAGATTGACCTCCAAGATGCAGCCTTTTAGCCAATATTTCTGCCTGCCATTTGTAAAAGTTGAGTAATATTTGAAAGAAAACAAGAATGATATCTTAGATGATAAAAATAACAAAGATAACATAATCAAATAAACCAGTAAGATAAAGTGGCATAAAATAAGCCCTATAAAATGGCAAGAATAAAAGTCAGGAATGAATAAAATATGGCAAAAGTTAGATGGGACCATAAAAACTGGAAACTAAAAGATGAAAGAAAAGAAAACTTAGAGTTAAAAAGAAAATAATTTGTCACAGAAACAAATTAAACCCATAATATAGACTATATAAATTAGCTTGGAGAATATAATAACAATGGTTAGAATAGTACATGAGGACAGAACCTAGGGATTAATTGGGACACTTTGGGCGGAGGCTGCTTCAAACCGTTCCTGAGCTTCATGCTCCATTCTTCTTTTGAGGCTGGGATTGTGTTGGAGGGATTTCTGGGACTTGAGGCTCCCAGATGGATGATTTCAGGAGAACAGAGCCCTGAGGTTTTGGCCGTGAAATTCCCTTCTTGTATTCTCCCTATCATGACCCCACCTATCACATCCAATCAGGAGAAGGTAAGCCTGACAGCTCCCCAAACATGATTGACATAACCCTTATTTTAATGCATACTCAAATATTTGCTTGTTTCTTTGAACTTAGTACTAGTTTCTTTGGGCAAGGGGAAAGAATACAATGAATCTTCAATTCAGCAAAAACCCCTCAATTTTACAACTAGCACTTACTCCCATTTTCAACAGAGAATCACTCTACATATTAGATCCTCCCAATTTGTAAAGCAGGTTTAAATTACTTCTGTACCATTATCAACTCATATGACAAAGTTATAATGTTTATTTCACATATAGGAAGTTCTTTAAAATCTCATTTCTCTCCCAGTACCTGTATGATGCACGTGGCAAAGTCTGGTTTGGGTCCCATAAATCTATGAATAATTTTAAGGCTTGAAGTCAGCAGTTTGTTTTAGTTCTTGAGACAAATAAAAACAATCTTTTCTTAAGTGAAATTGATATTACGGAGACAGGAACAATGGTCATGATTTTTCTTGCCTGGAATAGCTTGAGATCATTTTATTTGATCAGCCTGCAATTATTATGTCATCAGCAAAATGATTTGAAATAAACACATGACCTTAAATAAAAGTTCACCTTGACTTAATTCCCACTTGATGAAATCTGTTATAGTAAACCTACATGTTGCATATAAGCAGTGCCGCATGCATGTATTTCCTATAAACAGGCAACAGATGTTAAACATCAAATTGAAAGTGACATACAAGAACAAATAGTGGTTTAGAAAGATCTTGAAATTTGAAACTTGGGCAAATGTGATAAAGCCTGTTGTTCAGTAGGAGAAGGCCAGCAATGAGGCCTTTTGTAGAGTAGGCATTCAACATGGTCTCTGATTCACTCATTTCGGAGTTAATAACCACCTTCCCTGAGGTAAGCGTTCAGCATTATAATCTATCATACCTCTTCAGGTGTACTTATTTATTCAAGAACAACAAACCTGGGATTGTCTTTAAGAACTAGCTCAAGTTAATATTTTAGTTCAACATTTTAAACCTTGGATGAGCTTATCTCAAAATAGTCCTTACTTATTTAAACAGGGTTGGAGGTCTTAGTTCTAAGGCAAGCCTATGTATTGGTGCGGCATTTTGGAAGCTGAGGAAACAAAAGGCAAGGTGGTGCCACCATATAGACTCTGTGATAATGCTGCCTGGTAGAGCTCTGGAACTGCCCTGTAAGAGCTGCAGAACTCAGCGTGTAGTGAAGGGTCACTCATGCTGCCAGGGACATTGGCACCCTTCTGTGCCATGACTCACTTTGCTGAACCAGGTTAACATTGATTTCAGATGCTTCTGAATCAAGCATGCTTGAAAAACCACATGCATTCCTGATCCCTAGGCACTTTGGGGAATGGTATTGTTAAAATTTATTTTTGATACCCTTCCATTGAAAATTCTTGACACCATCATAGTTGTGCTGGCAGAGTGACCATAAAGGTCCAGTTTACCGTTTTATAGGACATTATTGATCTCAGACAAAACAGTACACTTCCTACAGAAAGCATTCAGCTGTACAGCATACTCAAAACTGTTATTTGGATGCTGGGCACCTCATCATGCCTTCATTTCAGAGGCAGCACTTGGAAGAGTTTGGATAATTACTTGCAAAGTTTTACACAGCCTGAAGCAGAACAGACTCTGCCTCTGGGATTGGAGGTGTTACAGGTGTCACCTGTAACTTCCCTGTTTTTCTCAGTGAACCTGGGTTGTGTCCAGTGCTTAGAAAGGTTTCATGCCGCCTCTGGTTTCCTGACTTGACTTTTGGCCCCCAAATTCTGATCATCTCTTGCATTTCACACAATATTTCTACAAAATTACAGTTAATATTGACCTCCTCCCCCTTTGATCTCATCTCTATATTTTCGTGCCTGTGTACCGTTCTTGCAGAAAGTGCATTGTCTTATTTGTCAGTTGAGCATTGGACAAGGCTAAGACCATGAGACAATTGGTGAAAATGGTTCAATCCAATGTAAATTAATTCAAACCAGTTCTAACTTTAACAAGCCAGGTTCAAAAGGATTCAGATTAGGTTAGAGTAGTTAAAACTTACCTTTTAAGCAACTATCATATTTGGAATTGGAGATCCAACCCCTGTTTATCTAGTTTCAGTTCTGGTCAGTAGCCTGTTTAATATGGAATAGGAATAAATTTGAAGAGGAATGTTTTCTTCTTTTGGCACCATAAGGTCTTATAGTTGTGAAAGAATTATTTACTCCCATATTTATCATATTTATATCATCAATCTCTTTTGAGCCTAAGATAGTAATTTTATTTCAAGAAATTCCAGGTGGAATAATTTTATCACTCAAATACAAAGAGGTTACCTGAAGTCTTAGCAAAATGTAGAGTAGAATATACATAACTCTTTCATCATCATTTCTTTGAATTTCTCAGTTTAAAGGCAAAATCATCCATGTCAGAGAATATGAAGACAGAATAACTTCAAAATCCAATATTATTAAGGGAAATGGGAAAAGAAAAGAGAATGTGGAAACTATGCAAAGTATTTCCATTTGAAATGAAGTTCTTAAACTTCCAAGCTTTTCCCTACACTTCTCAAAATATCAATAGCAAAAAAATATATATTTTTAGGCATCAAGTTATTCCAAAGTCTAAAGAAAGGAGTCTTTTTCTATTTAAAGTCTATAAAAGTATGGTGCAAAAGTTATTTTCCTTTCAAGCAGTGTTCATATCCAGGTTTTGTGTTTTTTTTAAACCTACCTAAACATCTTTTCATGCACCATGTTTTTTCAATCAGTTTTTGGCAACATATCTTAAATTTAGAATTGAAACTGTTCCATTGAAGGCTCCCAGAAAAGAGAAAATGAAAAATTAAGTGCTGATTTCAGGCTTATTGAAGTCTCTGCCTAAATCTGCTTTTGAGAATTAATAGTGCCAAAGTTATTTCATTTGTGACTTATTTACCATTTGGCTGAAATGCAAGAATAGAAATCATTATCTTATCACATCTTTGCCTCCAGGGCCAGTAATTTCCCTTCAGTGAGTGCCTCCTGAGACAATAATTTTTTTTATACAAAAGAGATGTTTATATTAGAAAGCAGATTTTCTCTTTGTCTCTACTGGAGATGTCTCTTCACACTTAATGAATGGGTGACACTTAAACTTTGTGCTGTCCTTTGTGAAAAGCTTAGTACTTTTGGTACTTCTTATACACCACGCAAAACAATCAAGTTATTGTGTAACTCTTTGCCATTAATATGTGGCCTAAGGAGTGAAAATTTATGGTATCACCATATGAATCTAAGTGATTTGAGGGCACTTGCCTTGGGAAGGGGGAGAAAACTATACATTATTGAATTGGAACATTAAGAGATGGAAAATGATCTTTAAGATCATTCAGTCCAAACTTATTTTAGTTAGAGTCAACAACATTAAAATCTAGATAGGTCTGGCTTGTGCTCCAAATCCCACAGATTGTTTAAGGCAAAATCAAGCCCAGCTTTCAGAGTCCTGTTCTGGAAATGAATAAAATAAATGTCCACAGTATACTTTCAAGCAAAAAAGGAATCTCTGAAGTTGTTCAGTTGCCCACAAGCACTGTCAGTCAAGCTGTATATTGTGAATATTATGATTTAGTTAGAAAAAAAAAACACTTCTGTTTTCATTTGAAGTTGGGCCACAAATACTCAAACATGCGGTTGGCAAAAAGCTAAATTTCCATCCAAGAATTGTGTTTTGTTTAGCTGATTTTTCCCATCTGATCCAATGGCCAACCCAGCAAATTCTGAACTTAATTTAAGGGCCATACTGGATAGCCCTAGATGACAGTGATAATAGTTACTACAGGTGATTTAAGAAGTTTATTACAAGTCTTTGTGTTGAGTTTCATTCTTGAGATATGGCTAAAGCAGTAGTTTTCAACCTTGAGTGAACACTTGAATCACCAAAGGGTGATTTGAAAATATGAATGTCTTGGTTCCAATCACAGAAATTTTTATTTGATTGGCTGGAGATAGAAGATGAGCATCAAATTCTATTTTGAAAGCTCTCTGGGTGATTCTAATGTAGAGCTAAGAACCACTGGGTAAGAAAATGGGGTGATTGACACTGTAACTGATTGGAGGCCCTTGGAAGTCTCAGCCATTGTTCCAGTCCTCTTAAGAATCTCTTGTGTCTCCAAACTGATGTGGTGGGCTACTGTGTTAGGGGTCTCAAAAGTATGGAGTGATCCCATTTCGTCTTTTGACCTTTAAGAACTCTGTTCCTGAGGAGTTCCTATTTGGATTCTAGTATTGTCCTGTCCTAACATAGCCACGGTGTGGGGGAAATGAAGTACACTGCGATGTTGGGTCAGACTCCCTCATGTTCTGCTACCTGGCCATTAGCAGGGACACAATATTGATATTTTACAAGCATTCACCTTCAACAAAGCAGTGCTGTGACACCTCCTTTTTAAATTTCTTTTAGACCTTGAACACAGTTCAATATTGTTTTACATATTATTGTTATTTTGCATGATTAAGGTACTTAATTACATGAGTGACAAAAAGAAAAATGGGTAATGTGACAATGTGAAAGTACCTCCCACCTCCCAAAATTATTTAAGGGGCTTGTTAAATTTTTCCCCACTCTGAAACTAACTGGAGAGTAATATTTCTGTTATATTTGTAAAATATACCCCTCTAGACTACTCTGATTTTATATGGAGCTAACCTCCACATAGTGAGTAAATATATCCTTAACTTTAAAGCTCTCTGGATAAAGTGACCCATGTGAGATGGGGCCCAGTGTATGTCAAAAGCTATCTCTGGGACTTTCAAGTTGGGGTTGTACTGAAATCATGCTTTTGTTTTTTTGTTTTTGTTTTATTTTAGCTCATAACATTTTATATTAATGTCACTTCTTTACTGTTTGTCTCCAAATCTCTGTTGCTATCTCAGTTTTGATTTCCAAAATTATTATACATGTCACATGAACTGGTTTTCAATCAGTATCCCAAAAATATCTTCCAAATTGGGGGAAAAACTAACATTGTTGTGGTGTTGAACATAGAACATCTCAACAATGAAGTTGCTATGCACATAATTATATTTATATTGATGATAAGGTAATCACCTTAATCACCTTCGCAGGTTCTTAGAAACCAATGACCTTTTTCTAAAACTAGTTTGTATTCTTTTACTTGTCTGATATGAAATTCATTTGACTATACAAATCTACTTATACATGGAATTTAAACTAATATGGATTACCATAATATAAAGAATCATGAAACAGTGCCTTATAGCAAAACCATATGTATGCCAATATGTAAATGCAGAGCCACTATTTCACTAAAAAATAGAAACAGTCTCACAGACTTTCCAAAGGCATCAGAGTGACTGGTCTCACCTCCTTGAGAGGTGCAGCCTACAACACGTCCTTCCTACTCTAATGTCCAACCCTGACTCTCCAAAATTCTCCATCTTTTAGTTTTCAAACCATCTTACTTCCCACCACTATGTTCTTCTCTTTGCACAGAAGCAATAGATTTCTTGCGCCAGCTGCTCCTTCCAGTGCTGATAGACAGCCAGAGTAGTTTCTTTCTCACGCTGGAGTTTGATACCCTACCAGTCTTCTGGAGAAAAAGCCATCAAAAAAAGTTTAAGTTCTTAGCTTTCCCTTGTCTGGCTTAGTGTGATGGAGCTGGAAATCTTGGTTTCTACGTGCAAGTTCCCATTTCCTTTGCTAGGTTTCTGATTTGACAGCTCTGGATGTAGCAGACCTAGGCAGCCAAGTTTCTTAAAATTTGAACAATCTGACTTCTCACACAGAAAACAAGCTGACCTGCTATACATTGAAAGAGAATACATTTGAGACCCATGTGAATCACTGTTTTTCCAAACTATTTACTCATTATATATTTAAAGGTCACCAGTACACATCAGTGTTTCAACTTTCTGGGAATTTATTCACTGCTGGTAACTTAAATGAGGCTGCCCTGTTTTTCATTACTGGTTGGTATTTTTAAGTCCATGAGTTCTGAAATTCTAACTTAGAAGCAGAACAGAATAACTTGGTTTCAGCATTTTGAATCATGGCAAGGAGGTTGCATATTCCCAAGATGACCGTAGGAACTGGATTTGATGTTATCCCCTTTAGTAACACACATTATCTTAAACGAAAGCTTCATATTTTTGCCACATTGGGCAAAATCTAATGGGTGTAAGATGCAGTTAAAACATCGCCAAGTTTCTGTTTGAGCAGGATAAAATGATCTCTCTCAATAATTTATTTTTATTCTCTCTTTAGAAACACTGTTATTTGATGGAAGAATAAACAGTTATTAATAGTTTTTTCCATATGGTAGGATCATGTGTGGTTTCTATTTGTTTGATTAGGCTTTGCCAGATTTTAAAGCTTGTCACTATAAACAAGATTATTTTTAATAATTAAAAAGAAATCTGCCACATATTATCACAATTATAATCAATATTGTTAAATTTCTTTTCAAATGAATGTTTTATCGTCAATTGTTCTGGGGAAGGGTTGGAGGAGGAAATTTGCTGAGTCTTGTCCCTCTTACACTTGAATATGCATAGAAATCACCGAGGATGTTATTAAAATGTAGATTCAGATTCAGTAAGTCTGAAATCATGCATTCACCTTAGAGAGTCCTCGGTGGGGGTGCCTTGGTGGCTCAGTCAGTTGAGCGTCCAACTTTGGTTCAGGTTATGATCTCCCCCTTTGTTCATGAGTTCTAGCCCTGCATCAGGCTCTCTGCTGTGTCAGCACGGAGCCCTCTTTGGGTCCCCTGTCCCCCTATTTCTCTGTCCATCCCTCGCTCGTGTGCTCTTTCTCTCTCAAAAATAAAACACACGCACACATTTAAAACAAACAAAAAACGTCCTTGGTGAGGCTGATGTCGATGCTGCTGGTCTGATAACCACACTTTGAATGAAAGTTCTGACCAGTGGTTTCAAACTTTAGCTCACATGAGAACTACCCAAAGCTGTTGTTAAAAGAGCAGATTGCTGGGCACCTGGGTGGCTCAGTTGGTTAAGCATCTGACTCTTGATCTCAGCTCAGGTCTTAATCTCAGGGTGGTGCTCCTAGCACTGGGCTCTATGCTGGGCGTGAAGCCTCTTAAGAGAGAGAGAGAGAGAGAGAGAGAGGGAGAGAGAGAGAGAGAGAGAGAGAGAGAGAGAGAGAGAAAAGGGAAAACAAGGGCAGATTGCTGTTCATCCCCACCCCACTGTTTCTGATTCAACAGGTCTGGCTTGAGGACTTGTATTTCTAAGCACGTTCCTTGGTGATGCGGATGCTGCTTCAGGAATTTAATGATCACTGCTCCAGGGTCCTGTTAATCCAAATCTGGTTCCCAGACCACATACGCCTCAGCATCCCTGGGGAGCTTGTTAGAAATCTTAGGCCCCAGAATCTTAGGCCCCACCTCAGACCTGGTGAGTGAAAACCCATATTTTTATAAGATCCACAGGTGATTCATACATTCAAATTTGAGAAGCACTACCTAGACCTTCTCTTAATTCCTATAAATCAGTGACTCTCAATTTCAGCCACCATTGTAACCAACTGTGGAGCTTTTAAAAATCCTGATGCCTAGGCTGAACCTCTAATTACATCAGAATTCAAATTCTAATTTCATCAGAATCTGTCAATGGAGCCAAGACATTGTTAGTTTCTAAAACTCCCCAGAGGATTCCAATGTGGAGTCAGATTTGAGAACCACACCGTAGATGGCACTGGAGAATAGAAAGGTAGAAATCAAACAAAAGAAGGCCTGGAAGCATTCCTTTTCCCTATTGCCACCCTGTTAGACAATGTGTCATCAGCCATTGAGCCAACAGGAAACACGCTGGTTCAAGGCATTAAGTTGCTTGCTCCACTGGATTTTAGGAAACTACATACACATTTGGGCTCTCTTGCCCCACTTTGCTCTAGCTTTGTCATATGCACACAGAAGCTAACTTATCTTGTATTTTGCCATCTCTGGGCTAAGACCTTAGAAATACAGTCCATTAGCATTTAGGTTGTTGTCTCTCTGCTTTCATTCAACAGTGTTATATTCTGTTCTCTGTTTAGGTTCTAGTGGGAACAGAAAAACTTCTGCATGGATAGAATGTACCAGGATGTAGATTAAGCGACTTTAGAGAGATAAACTGCACGTAATTTAACAGACACAAGAGATAATTTATGTGATAGATTAAGGAGAATAAAATGGTGTCCTTGGCCATATACAGGTCATTTTCTCTAAAAGTATAGAGTGGTCTTGTGTAGGCATGTGAGCTGGAACACTTGCTATTCTAAGTCTGTTCTAATATTCTTAATCCTTTAAATCTTTTCTAGACTAGCCAAAGGTTTGTGGTTGATTGTTGATTTTGGAAAAGAATCATGCATTACTCACCTATGAAGAAGTGTTAGATTATTATTTCCAAGGGTAATAAAGATTGCTCTTAATTCTGGATAATATTTCTTAATTTGATGTTCCAGGAAAGGGTGAGCTCCATTTCTTTGTATATATCATAGGAATTTCTGTATGCATAAGGGCCATCATCTATTTTGTTCAGGAAAGAGAAGCATAATTGATGAAGAGGATGAAATTTATTCTAAATTCCTCCTCAGAAAGGAATATGGTTGAGAGTTTTCTTCCTTTGTATCCTTGTCAACTTTTAAATTTATTTAAATCTTTTTGATTCTGTTACCTTTCAGGTTAAAATTCCCATAAATTTGCCCCCTATTGTCTAAAATATTATTCCTTTCATTTGTCCTACATTTTCTTATCTTAGTAAGGCAGGAGCTGTTGATTTTCACTCCTCCCTGCCTTCCTGATTCCAGTCCATATAGGAGGCCTCTCCCAATACCTCCCATATCTCCTTTATCATGTGGATTGTCCCTGTTGGGATGTTCCCCATCCTATGTCAGCTTTTCTGAGGGAAGCAGCATAACTACACACAGAACTCCAGATGGGGTTTTGATTGAGGCCAGGGCACAGTTTTCTTATTGGTTCCTAACATCTTTCTGAATGTGTCCAGGATTGCGTTGACTTTTGCATAGAGTTTTATTTTCATGAGGGTTTATTCTGTTGTACATTTTACATATGTCAGGAACAAATTGATTTATCCTAGGTCCCTGGTATAGCTGAGAGTCCAATATCATCACCCTGCAAAGACAAGGGCATTATTCTTCCCTAACACTATTACCTAGCTCAGTCAGTTCAACCACATAATTACCAAATGGCTTTTCTCTGTGGCTGATGGTACACAATCATATTTCCCTAGGAGAGGAATAAAGTTGAGTGGTTGTGTAAGAGATGGATGAGTACACAACACCATTTCATCACTTATAGGTACTAGGCTGCACAGCAGATTTCTACAATATATTCGTCTAGCATAACTGAAACTTTATACCCATTGAACAAAAACTCCCCATTTTCCCCAAACCCTAGAAACCACTATTGTATTGTCTGCTTTTATGATTTTGACTATTAAAAAAAATTATTTATTTACTCTTTAAAAATGTATTTATTCTTGAGAGAGCAGGTGTGGGGGAGGGGCAGAGAGAGAGGGAGACAAGATCCAAAGCTGGATCTGCACTGACAGCAGAGATCCTGATGTGGGGCTCGACCTCATGAACCACAACATCATGACCTAAGCCAAAGTCAGATGCTTAAATGACAGCCACTCAGACACCCCAGAGTTTGACTGGGTTTGACTGGGGAGTTTAGATTCCTCGTGTAAGTAGAATCATGCAAGTATGTGTCCTTCTGCAATGGGCTTATTTCACTTAGCATAAAGTCCTCCAGGTTCATCCATATCACACATGGTACAATTTCTTTCTTTTGTAAGGCTGAATAATATTCCATTGTGTGTATATACCATGTTTTAAAATCCATTCATCAGTTGGTGGGCACTTGGGTTTTCATATCTTGCTTATTGTGAATAATGCTGCATGAACATGGGAGTGCAGATATCTCTTCAAGAGCCTAATTTCAATTCTTTTGGCTAGATATTCTGAAGTGAGATTGCTGGGTCATACAGTAGTTCTACCTTGAATCTTTGGAGGGAACTCACACTGTTTTCCAGAGTTACTTCAGGGTAATTCTCATATCAAGTCTCCTTGAGCACAAAAAACCTCAACAAACAAACAAAGGGACATGAGGAAATTTTGGAAGGTGTTCAATAGGTCTACTACCTTGGTGGTGACGGTATCCTGAGTGTTTTCATATGTTTAAATTATACACATTAAATATGTGCAGTTCTTCATATGTCAATTATATCTCAATAAGGCTGTTAGAGAGAGGCGGGGGAGGAGAACCGATTCTGATGCATGGCTTTGTGCGTATGGATGAGAGAAGAGATAAAATGAATATCAAAGGGAAAGAGTCAAAAGTTCAAGGGAGATTTGGCGCATGAGTATTGCCATCACATTCCAATGAATATGGAACCCCTGCTGAGGAAACCCTGTCAGTATTAAGAGCTGAGAGCATGGTACCAGTTGGTAAGTACCTGGTTAAACACTCGTACCTCATAGTCCCTAAGACCTTTCTCTGCCAGGCATAAAAACATAGGCCCAATCCTTAAACCACAAAACCTTGCAGGGACACCATTTTAATCAAGTTGAAAACAGTATCTCCACCACAAACCTTATATAGAAACTTACTGAATAAAACAGTAAACCATGGCGCTCTTATTACCCAAAAGACTCAAAATAAAGGTCCTTAGGCAATACTCGTCTCCTCTGTAAATGTTAGTAAATGTCTAACAGTCATGTTTGGAAGCAGTGAGAGGATTGATTTGTAGCATTTGTTATTTCTGTGGGATAACGAATCCTATCATGACTGATTTCAAGCTACTGGGTAGAGATGTTCACAGCAGATTCTTGTAAATTGTCATGAGCCAGCCCAAGCCCACCATACCACTGCATACCGGCTACCAAAACATTTGTGATTTTTTTGGGCTTCCAGATCTCATTTTCCTTTCATTTTCAAATAACTCAGAGACTTACTAGTCACAGGGTGTCTCATAGAAATATTTTCCCCTGCAGATGTTATCTTCAAAATTTACTGCTGTACTGCTGTGTATTTCAGGAGGGCTTTAGAATCATCTCAGGAATCTCCAGCAAAGTGTATTTTCCCATCTGGCCAGGGTTCCTAGAATTCCTGCAAAACTCTGAGGGGGAAAGAAAGAAAGAAAGAAAGAAAGAAAGAAAGAAAGAAAGAAAAGAGAAAAGAAAAGAAAAGAAAAGAAAAGAAAAGAAAAGAAAAGAAAAGAAAAAAGAAAAGAAAAGAAAAGAAAAGAAAAGGGAAAGCAAGCAGTCTAGTATGTTCAGGAGTCAAGGTACAAAGCCTGAACCGTAAGTCACAGTACTAAGAATGTTTAGGGCTGATTTAAAAATCATCTCAAGCCCTGCTTCTCAAAAAATATGTTTCTTCTTGTTAAATCCATGTGTCCAATAGCTCTGAAAACTAAACAAAAATGTGATGGCCTCTAGAAATGTTATGTCTTCTGCCTCCTAGTTGAAACCACAATTCTATCTGTGAATACTGACATGAGTCAAGATTTTGCTAGTTTTTACAGCTGTAATTTCATTGTAATGTCTTAAAAATCTATTTTAATATTCAATATGCCTTCTTAAATATATATATACCCTGCTCACTGTACCCTCAAGGTCTGAAATGTTTGGGAAGGGGAGTGCCTGAGTGGCTCAGTCGGTTAAGCGTCCAACTCTTGATATTAGCTCAGGGCATGATCTTACAGTCATGAGATTGAGCCCTGCATCAGGCTCCACACGAAGCATGGAGCCTGCCTGGGATTCTCTTACTCCTTCTTTCTCTCCTCTCACTGCCCCTCCCCAACTTGCACATGCGTACACACTCTCTCTCAAAAGAAATAAGCTTAAAAAATTTTTAAGAACCCAAACCAAATGTTTGGTAAGGAATGAAGAGCATTTTGATAGATCTCTACTCATGTCTCTACTGCTCATTGAGAAACTGATCTAAAGACTGAGCACACTGCCAGCAGTCCTCTAATATAATAGCTAGTAGGGGCAGCCCTTTCCCAATTGTAGGAACAAGTAGACCACCCTCTGATAAAGTAGACTTCATATTAAAAATTGATGTGTACCTTTATTGATGAAAGAAATTGAAGATGACACCAAGAAATATGTAATAAAATGTCCATACTGCCTAAAGCAATATGCACATTTAATGTAGGCCCTCTTAAAATATCAAAAACATTTTCCTTAGACCTAGAACAGACAATCCTAAAATTTGTATGGAATTACAAAAGATCCTGAATAGCAAAAGCAACACTGAAAAAGAAAAACAAAAATGGAAGCATAGTAATTCCAGACTTCAAATTATATTACAATGCCATAGTAATCTAAGCAGTATGGTAATGGCACAAAAATAGACACATAGATCAATAGAACAGAATAGAAAACCCATAAATGAACTCACAATTAATCTTTGACAAAACAGGAAAGAATATTCAATGGGGAGAAGAATGAATGTCTCCTTAACAAATGATGCTGAGAAAACTGAACTGTACATGCAAAAGAATGAAACAGGATCACTTTCTTACCCCATTCACAGAAATAAATTAATAATGTATTAAAGACCTAAATGTGAGGCTAGAAACCATAAAAATCCTAGAATAGAACACAGGCAATAACTTCTTTGACATCAGCCATAGGAACTTTTCTCTAGATATGTCTCCTGAGGCAAAAGAAACAAAATACATAATAAACTATTGCAACTACATCAAAGAGTTTCAGCACAGTGAAGTAAACAATCAACAAAACTAAAAGGCAACCTACAGAATGGGAGAAGACATTTGCAAATGACATATCTAATAAAGGGTTAGTATCCACACTATATAAAGAACTTAAAATATCCAACATCTAAAAACCAAACAATCCAAATAAAAAATGAATAGAAGGCATGAATAGACATTTTCCCAAATGTATAAATTTGTATAAATTTATAAATTTCCCATTTGTATAAATGACCAACAGACACATGAAAATATGCTCATCACTCCACATCACACATCAGAGAAAGCAAATCAAAATTACAGTAAGAGGGATGCATGGATGGTGCCATTGGTTAAGTGTCCAACTCTTGGTTTCAGCTCAGGTAATGATCTCATGGTTATGAGATAGAGTCCCATGTCGGTCTTCGTGCTGGGTGTGAAGCCTGCTTAAGATTCTCCCTCTGTCTGTCTGTCTGTCTTTCTGTCTCTCTCTCTCTCTTATAAAAACAAACAAATAAACAAATAAACAAACAAACAAACAAACAAATAAATAAATAAATCTACAATAAGATAACACCTCGCACCTGTCAGAATGTCAAGTCAACAACAACAAAAAAAAAACAGGAAATGTTGATGAGGATGTGGAGAAAAAGGAATTCTCTTGAACTGTTGGTGGAAATGCAAACTAGTGTGGAAAACAGTATGGAGTTTCCTTATAAAGTTAAAAACAGAATTACCCTATGATCCAGCAATCACACTACTAGGTATTTACCCAAAGAACACAAAAATACTAATTCAAAGGATATATGCACTCTGATGTTCATAGCAGCACTAACTACCATAGCCAAATCATAGTATGGTTTGGGAGAGAGGGAGAAAGAGAGAGACAGGAGAGAGGGGGGAGAGAGAGGGAATATATATATAATATTAACCATAAAAAAGAATGAAATCTTGCCATTTGTAACAACATGGTTGATGCTAGAGAGTATTAGGTTAGGCAAAATAGGGAAAGATAAATTCCATGGGATTTCACTCATATGTGGAAATTAAAAAATCAAAAGAGCAAAGGAGAGAAAACAAGAGAGAGGCAAACCAAGAAACAGACTCTTAACTATAGAGAACAAACTGAGAGTTACCAGAGGGGACGTGGGTGGGGAAATGGGTTAAATCAGTGATGGGAATTAAGGAGTGCACTTGCGATGAGTACTGGATGATATATGAATGTGTTTAATCACTAAATTGTACACCTGAAAGCTAATATTACACATTATGTTAATTAACTTGAATTTAAATAAAAACTAAAAAATTAAAATATTTATATTTCATGAAAACATTGATGCGTACCTTTATAATATTTTGTCCTTCTGAATGGTAAAATCCTCTGAAAACTAGTTCAATAATTTAGAAAGTAAAGCACTGAACCTAAAAAGTCCTTATGTTCTAATGCAATGTCTTTGGCTAGGTAAATCTCTGTCAATAACTCATACAAATATAGTTGCATAGAAAATTAAACACATTGGATATTCTGTGGAATATATTATATGTGGATTAGACTAACACTAACATGGCATTGAATTCTCTGGCCGCACAATATATAGCCATACTTACCTGAGCAGGGTAGCATGGAAGTCCTAGGTTGTCAATAAAATATTATATACCAAACCCAAATCTGCTCATTGTTTATTTGATGGCATTGTTTGGGCATTTCTAGATTCTTGGGGGATACCAACTAAATTGTGTGAAAAAGACACAATAATGTGAAGTAATCCACTCATTGTAAATATATATGTATGTGTATATTTAATAAATATATATATTTCAGAATAACAAAGAATGTATGCATGCTGCTTCACATAAGTCCTAGGTTTTGCTGTTGTTGCATGTACTGGCATTTGAAGTTGTGAAATGTGAATTGCTATCATTTTCACTAAAGGAAGTATAGGTGAGTGAACTCTCATAAGAAGGTTGTGGTTAATACTTGTCTAGATGTGAGTTTCCCATTATACCACAGTTGTTTTGTTAGTCCAAACATTCTCGCTACTAAGGAGGAAAATTATTATTTGGTGAGCCATATATTGTACGTTGTTTTCTAAATGAACATATTCTAATTCTCGTTAATCTTGCCTTAACATAGAGGCCTTCTCTATCAGCATAAGGATGGTAGAGTTGCCATGCGATGTTTTGGAGGCAAATTTATGCCTCCAGGGTTGGCATGTTCTCTGACTGAAACAAACATTCCTGCAATCATCTTTTGACAACTCAGTTTCCAATGATCTATGAGTCACATTCTCTCTCTCTCTCTCTCTCTCTCTCTCTGTGTGTGTGTGTGTGTATGCATGTAAATTGGTGTTCTTCCTTTAGGGTTGTATAAACTGGAATTTGAATTCTAGCTCTGTCACTTTCTCACTAGTGACCTTTGGGCAAGTTATGCTCTATTTCTAAACACTATTTTCTTTTTCATCTGGAAAATGGACCAAACAATATTTGCCTTGTAGGTTTGTTGTGAGGATTACCTGTGAATATGTCCATAGAACACGTAACTAAGCCCTGGCACTTAGCATATAATAGATTACATATACATATGAACGTAAAGGCATAGAAACATACATATAGACATTCATGTTCATAGAGAAACAGATGTAAACATAACCCCATGTACATACAGGATTTAAGCCTTTTGCACAGTCCCTGCACAAGTGGACATATTTCCCTGGGAATCTTTTGATAGCTTTTAGAGACTTTCATCAGAAATGATGTGAACTGGTGGGGGCAAGGAGGAGAGTGCATTAATTTTTTCATGATCAGGAAAGAATGCCTATTGCCTATAGGCATGACAACATGTTATAGCACAGTGACTTTTTTTTAAATCTGTTTCCAGCAAACTTGTTTTGTAGATTCTTAGATGTCCAGTGAGCACACAGGCTGTATATGAAAAGTGATCATCTGGTCCAACTTCATTTATGGAGGAGGAAACTGAAACTCAGAGAACTAGAAAATTTACATTTGAAGTTTCACACACTGAAATTGAATACAGAATCACTTGCCTTTTATGGTGGCAATCCTGAAGAACTCATTTCTTGTTAGGGCTTGCATGATCATAACCCAAAAATATTTTGAAGACAATGTGAACCATCCAGTCTGGAGACAAATGGAACAAGTTTCTAAAGATGAAATATCTTCCAACCTACTTAATATTTAATTAGAAGCATAGCAGCATAGCAGAAGCAATAAAAGATTTAACCACTTCATTTCAAAGGTCGTATGTGGTGGTAGATTAATTAATATGAACTTTGTGAAGGTAGGAATGGTGTCTAAATGTTTTGAATCCTGGCCAATAGGAAGCAGCTCAGAAATTTGTATTGTGAAGCACCTAGAATACTATAGGTTCCCAATGAATGTGTGAAGCACTTAGCATATACTGAATAAATGTGAAATGAAATTCGGAGGTTGTAGTCATGCCAGGTCACTTAGCACAATGGTAATGATTTTTGCAACAACTGTGCTATAAATTCTCTGTGGAAGCAGAGAAAGGAAACAAAGAACAGGATAAGTAAAAATTTTTCTCACCTCTGCCTTATTAGATAAGGTACAATTTATATACAAATGCAAAACATAGAAATAACACAAAGGAATCACATTTGTGACATCATTAAAGAAAAGTCCATTTGTAATGGGTGATCGAGTTTTATTCTTGGCAAAACAGAACTTCTTATTTGAAGGATAAAAGTCTTATTTTTCAAATGGCTTCAAATGCAGTGAATCTCTTTGAGACTCTTTAGTGATCAGAACAATTTAATAGATTAATATAAGTGAATGTGAAATATATGAACCTGACTCTTCTGGATTCCCATTTGATTCAAAATGAATGGAGAAGATACTTTCATAAGTATTTTTCTATTTTTTAATGGATTCAAACAGTTCTGTAAGTAGCCTGCTATGTGATGGATCAAAAATGCGTCTCAACTTGCATATCCTTGGTTAAACAATCGTTCATTGCTTCTACACACATTCATCGAAAGCCCACAGTGCCCCAAGGCAGCAAGCAATTATTATTTAGGAATTGGACAACACTTCCTTTGAAAGGGCTTGAAGGTTTGAAATCCATATTAAGAATATGTTCTCTTAATTCTTTGTATCTTCCTGTTCCTATCCTTTGTGTGGACATAATTGACTATTGTATTCCAAGATGCAAAAGTGATAAGTTAGTTCAATTAGGCATCACTGTGCAAACAAGGCACTGATGTAGTCTACCTTCCATCAGCTATTTGGATAACTCTTTGATATATTTGCTGCATTTGCAATTACAGATACCTTGTTTTCCCTCCTTGTTTTGGTTGTAGTCTAAGGCCTTTCCATTAAGTAATTGTATTTTGTTTGTTTGTTGCATTTTATGGATATCTGTTAAATCTGTGTTAACTTTCTGAGATGTTTAATTTCTCAGGTGGAAGAGATCACATAAACTCTAATGAACATTTGCAAATGATTGGGTTCCCTTAGAAACTTTAGCAGAACTAGAGGTGGCTGTTGCTATGAATCATTCTAAGAATCACAGATGCTTTTTATGTGTTCTAAGTGTGCTGAAAAATCTCAGGTGCTGGAAGAGTTGAGGTGTGGCTCTTTTAGAAATAGGAAAAACACATTGATGTTCCCCAGCTCCTAATATAAGAATATAGGCTGGTCCTAATCTATGATCACAAAACCCAAGATCACATTCTCATCGAAGAAAGGTATCAGAGCTAGAAAGGTAAATGAGACTAGGGAAAAAAAATCAAATAAAGGAAAATGGAGCAAAGATTTTAGGGCAAACAGTAGATAAGAAGATCATCCAACAGGCTACAACTTGGAATAGAATATCCCAGGGGGTAGATTTGCGTTGGGTCCAAACAAAGAATGGAGCTACAAAAGTATGGAAGTTTAACCTGGAGAGTCTGGATCTTTTTAGTGTCAACGATCTTCTGGTTGGGATCAAGCACTTCTGCTTTGGGTAAGAATTAAGGATATTGCTTAAAACTCTTATGACAGTGGTTTAACACATAGGGTTATTTTCATCCTATAGTACAAACTCAAGGGGGGGGGGATAGCATCAAGCACAGGTGGAGCTGTTTTAAGGACCCCATCCAAGACCCAGCTTTCCTATTGCATCATCCTTAGCCCAGACCTTCATCTTTATGAATACAAGTCGTCCATCTCTATGCACAAGGCTCCACCTCCATCCAGGCTTACAAACACATTCCCATTAGTAGGAAAAGTATTCAAAGGAGGAGGACAAAAAGGGAGGCGGGAGGGGCATGCAGAGAAGGGAAAAGGAAGAAAGGGAAGCATTACTTTCCTAGAAATCCTCAACTGAATTCATCTTGGGTCTTACCGACCAGAACTGTGTCATACAGCTATTCCTCCTAAATGCAAGAGTGAGGGATGCAGCTTTTTACCTGGATACATTGCTGCCCCCTTGCCATATAATGGGATTCTGTTAGCAAGCAAGGAGGGAAGAATGGATAGGTATTGTCTGCCGCATGCAACAGGGGCTAATCCCAGAGTGACCAACCCATGCAAAATAGGTCATTGAGAGCACCTGCTCACAGAACAAGTATGTGTTTTCATTCCTTTTTTACAGCTGAGGATACTGAGGCTCGGAGGGTGAGCAAAGAGCAGGACTAAGAGTGACACTCCAGTCTTCTTGACTCTAAAGTCAGATTTTCCCCCATGACTTCATGATGTTCTCCAAGGGCAAGTCAGCATATGTCACTTTTCCTCTTCAAGTTTTTATTTACAGCTCCATCTGGCCAAATGTTTTCTTTCTTTTACAGAATAAGAGTTGTAAACATCAGTGAGTTGATGGCTTTCAGATAAATGGGCATGAGGTTGAGGAAAGTGAAACTCTTCAGGTCCCGGAATTTAAATTCTAGAGAAAAGGCAAGAGGGAATATCATAGTTTTGGCTTCTCTCTGAAGGTTAAAAAAGATAAGAGGATCTAGATTAGAATATATGGGGAAGTCCAATGCCACCATTGGGCATTTCTCAACACAAGGGCCACAGGCCATGTAGATAAGAATCATCTCTTGTTTTCTAAAAATTTCATATTCTAGATAAAGCTCCTGTCATAGGAGATCAGAACCTCTGGGGATGGGACCTGGGAATGTGAATTTAACAACTGCCCAGGTTAATGATGATGCACAGTATAGTTTGGGATCCAGTGCTATTAAGTATAAATAATAACATTTATTGAGCACCCACTTCAGCAAACTCTGGATCAGACACAGATATATATTGTTTAACCCAAACACTTTCACAAGATCCATCCTCTTATTCTCATTTTACTGCTGAAGATTCCAGGTTCAGGGAGATTAAGTATCTTTTCAAACTTAATTGGACCTTAACTAGTACACCTGGGATTCTTTCCTGCTATTCGTTCCAGCCATCTTTCTCCTGGGCACCAGACTCAGTAAGGATAGTGGGATCATACCATGTTGTTTACCCCATCCTACTAGATAGCCCACTTAAATATTTTTCTGGATCCATAAGCAAATTGAATGTGTAGTTGAGGAAAAAGACACATAGACAAATGGTATTGAGGTGTGAATAAAGAGAATCACAGGTGGAAACAGTCTTCTTAAACTTCTATATTCTCACTTTGGGGTTACACTACTGTTTCTCAACCTTGGCATGAGACATCGATAATTTGTTGTGGAGGCTCTCCTGTGTCTCATAGGATATTTAGCAGCATCCCTGGGCTCTACCCAGTAGATGCCAATAGGCCCCCATCCCCCAGTTCCTCACCAGTTGTGACAACTGAAAATGTTTTCAGACATTGCCAGATGACCCTGGGGGCAAAATTGGCCCTGATGGAGGACCACTGGATTGAAATATAAACCGTGGTAGAAGCCTGTCCTGGGAGCTTTGCTGATACAGAATTCTACTTACACTCAGAAATAGGAAACGAGACCATGTGAGAGCCAGAGCAGACCCTCCAGGGTGTTGAGACCTGCTTGACTCCAGCCTTGAGAGTGCATGTTGAAGCAGGCTCCTTTTTTTAACTGGGGGGGGGGGGGGCTAATATTAGGGAAGGGAGAAGAGCAGGAAAATAGCAGGTATGCCAGAATCTGCCCTTGAATCAGGGCCGACAGAGCAATGAAAGAGTAGCAGAGGCACCAGAGGAGAGCTCTCATTTGGCTTTGAGATTGTCTTCTCTGGGAGTCCCCACTTTTTTTAAACATTATCATTTCATCTGAGTTGTGAAAACAGTAAATAATTAAGCTAATTTATTTGTGAATGTGGTTCAAAGAAGCCTGCAGAAACTGTGGTGCCATAATTCTAAAGTGCAAAGCTAGGCACAAAGGCGAAGCCTCATCAGTGTAATGTGCTGGATGAGGGGCTGGGGAAGGACTGACATGAATTATTCATCCTCGACATCTGGAAGGTCCATTTGGCTTTTACAGTTTGATTATATTTTGGATTAGTGCACACTTTGTTGTCAAATGTTTCTAAAGCCACGATTAACTATTTAAGCACTCTGCAATTTACTTATATCCTCAGCTAACAAGTACATCGATTTAGGCTGTGGACAGTGACTACAAATGGACCCATATTTCTTGCATATTCTCTCTGCCCAAACCAAGTTACCCTTTTTTGTCTTTTTCCATTTATTTCTTTTCTTTTAGTTATTTTTAAACTCCTTTGACATTCCACCTTCTGCTCTCTTTGTTCTTGGTTGTTTTTGTTTGTTTGTTTTTTCCTGTTTAGGTTCACTGTTCCTTATTTACGATTCTGTACTGCCCTAGGGGTTCCTAACAATTGGTCCGTGAAGCCCTGGGCAGGCCATAGAAGGTCTTCCCTGGGGTCCTTGAAACCCTTGAAATCATGTGCCACATTTGTGAGGATGGACCTGCTTTTGTCTGCACAGTGTGTCCTTCAACTACCTCAGAGTCCCAAAGGGTCTTGACCAAAAATGCTAAGGGTCACTGAGAAGTCTGTGCTTTAAGATTTCAGCATAGAAGGGGAAGGGCACATGTATGGGGGGGGGCTGCCATTGGGTAGGCTCTGTGCCCTGTTTCCTCATTTAACCCATATACCCTCTAGAGAACGTAGGTGGTGTCATGTTTGTAAATAGTTGAAGATGTGAAGACTTGGAGAGATTGGATAATTGCCAGAGTGATCCAGCTTTCAAACTGGAAAGCCTCATTTCAGGGCTTGAGTAAGACTGGGAAATTGATAATGAGGTTGAAGTTGAGAAGAGGGAAGAAATGGAGACAGGACACATATCCTTATGCCACCCCAAAGGACATGATAAGCAGGATACAAGTGGGCTGTGGTCAATTTCCTAGAAAAAAAATACATTAATGTTTTAATAGTCTGCACTATAAATATCTTTATACTTCTGAATGCTGTGCTAACAAAAAGTTCTGTGCCTAACACAGAAGGCTGATTTCACTAGATACTAAAAAAGGGATTCATAATCCAGTTTTACTAATTTGTAGAAACTTCAGGTATTTTTAACTCAGTTTTTAACACTTTTAAATTTATTACAAAATGTATTTAGCAAACCCTTAAAAATAATTAATACCAACTAACTGTCCAGTATAAGGTAAAGGCAGGTTTTTAAATAGTGCGCCTTAAAATTGTAATTTCAGTGAATGATCTCACAATTTGCAAGTGGGGCAGATGGACACTAATTCCATCAATGGGGAGGAAGAAAGAGGAGAGGGAGAGGGAGAAGAGAATGTAGGCGTCTCTGGTCTCCTGCCATGCCTATCTCTCCTTCTTAGTCCAGAGCACTTTGGCCTGCAGCAAGGGGTGAGTAATTCATGAAGTTGTAAAGGGTTGGGATGGACCCCTTAGATCTCACAGATGGAGGACAGGAGCCTAGTTAAATGCTGAAGGCTCTTGAGCTCTTATGTGAGACAGTAGTAACCTTAAGCAAGTTACACAACCTCTTCCAGTCCCCTTTCCTGAGTGAGAAACTGCGTTAATAATAGCTCCCACTTTTGAAATTGTGATAATTAAGCTATAATTCATTTAAGGCACATAATACAATGCTCAGTTAAATTAAGCTATGATGATTAGTAGCTCTACTGGTGATGCTGTGCCGGAGATCTGAAAGTTTTCCTTTTCCTGACACCAACATGTGTTAATGTTGACTTTGTTGTAACTCACTGCCGATTACATTTCTGTTAAAGGTAGAACCAGTGCAAAAAGAACTGATTGGGAAAATGCATTTACTATACATATACATATACATATACATATACATATACATATACGTATATATAAAATGTATTACAAATAGTATAATTATGTAAAATAATTGTATATACTAATATAAAAAAATATAAACATTAAATATATAATATACAATTAAACAGATGAAACTACAGACACTAGATTCCTCATGACAGTTTTAAATTTCACCCATGGTGAGTGAAATAAAATCTAGTATAGTTGAACAGTTGACAGATAAGTTAGTACAGTTCAGTCACTGTTTCTTAATGATACAAATATCTGGATGTACTAAAAACTTGTAAAATAGAGGTAATTCCATTAAGAAGAGCTGCTATTTCTGGAACTGGACGTGAGGGTAGGAGTTCTGTAAAACATAAACATTTGGAATTTTAGTGCCATGTGCCAGCACAGTGAGATAGAAGTTACTCTCGTCGGAACCAGTAAACTGACTTCTCTGTTGAAAAAAAATAAGTGGTCTGACTAAATTATTCCCTCTTTATCTGTAAAAGGAGTAAATTACAAAAAATCTGCAAGCATTACCAATTCCAGAATTCTGTGATTTTGATATTCTAATTTGGATACTTACTTTAATGATGAGGATAAAATTGTCTAAGAGAAGTATCGAAGACATTAAAATTGGCCTGCAGGCAGAAAGTTAAAGCTCTCCTGTTCCATGACACCATCAATACTATTGATACATAACTGGCACAGTTGTCCCCTGTCACTCTTTTTTTTTTTTTCCTCCCATCACTCTTGCTGGGACCAATAATCTGTAAATACTGACACCAATTTTTGTGAGACCCAGAGGAGATGACAAGTCCAAAGACCATACTTCCACCATAAACTACCAGTAGAAACTTCCAACATATCTGTCACCTGTGCTCTTAAGGTAAACACTGTAAGCTGTCAGAGCATTCAATTTAGAGAAGTAGTCAGATAACAACAGCTTGATTTTGATAAGGATAATGACTTTTTATTGCCTGTAATCTTTCATCTGAAATAACTTAAAAGAATTCTTTCATAAGAGAAAAAAAATCTATCCAGAAATTTAGTCAAATCCATGAGGCGTTATACCTAACAACTTTAAAGATTGCACTATAATTCATATACCACAAAGTCACCCTTTTAAATGTACAATTTGATGGTGTACAGAACATTTTTAAATGAGGTAATTTAAATTGGGTCTGGTACACAATAGCCACTCCATAAATATTTGTTCCCTTTACCTGTTCCTATATAATTACATTTTTAACTTGAAACAAATGAAATGAAGGCACAGAAGACATTGGGGTTGGTTGTGTTCTGTCTTGTTCCCCTGCCTCATGCTGGTGCTCACGAGAGCTGATTGTGTCCACCCCTTGCAGTTCAGTGTTTACCGAAATCACTTTGGTGGATTGAAATGGCCGTAGAAACATTTATACCATGGAAACTGGCCAGTTCTACAGATCAGGGCTGTTCTGTTGTTGTTTGACAATCATCAAACATTCCCCAGCACACACTGCGGATGTCTATCAAGGTCTTCAACACTAAATATTGCCGGTGTTTAGGAATACGTGAAGCGCATCATCTCTTAGTCATGGTCTAGAAATTTAACTAAGTTTTCATCAATTGGAAACGGAGAATCTTAACTGGATAAATACTACATTCTTAACTAGCAAGTTAATTTCTGTGTGACTCTGCGGTGGGTACAAAAACAAAAACCATGTAACAAAATTTACCAGCTTACACATTTATATGTGTATAGTTCAGTAGTGTTAACTGTGACTTGCCTTTTTTTTTCTTTAATCTTCTAACCATGGTGTGGTAGAGGATAGGTATGATTATAAAATGTCTAAATGGTTCATTATTTCATCTGGAAGGAGGTGGTTAAATTCTATTTTCATCAGGTTCATGTTTTCACAATTAGCTTTTGTTTGATTTACATCTGGCTGGTCTTTCAGAATCCCTTACAACTATTTTCACATCTTGGTCACTGGGGATCCTGGACCTCCTTCCTGGAGCATTGCAGCTATGCAATTCATCTTTAATGGTCCCTGCAGTCTCTCTGAGTATCAAATCCAAATCCCAATCCCAGATTTCCAGAATAGAACTGGGATTCACCAAGTTTGCGTCCACGAAACAGTTGCATGTATGCAATCCTGACTCCACTGCAAGCATTTTGAATGATGTGCTAGTGGAGGCAGAGTTCAGGAACTATTCCTTCATGCAGAGAGATTGTGGGCAGTTAAAGAATCCAGTCTTGTGCATAGTGCTTTATATATCCGATTATGATAAATGGGGGCTTTCAATAAAATATTTAATCAAGATAAGGTATTTTAGCTAAGGATGTCTAGAATATTGAAGTACAGTGTAGATAAAATTAGCATAAAATTTCTATATCTTTAGAAGCAAGAAAGAAGAGAGTTAGTTAACATAAATCATTTAAGACTACATCTGGCTAAAATTTTAGTTATATAATTATAAAACTAATTCCTTGGAATTAAGCAGGCACTGTTCTTTTTGACAGTTGCTTGTGTGATTTAAGCATTAACACATGTATTCTCATATTGTTCAAATGAGAAGAGAGTTTCAGATTTTTTTTAAGTCTTCCTCACTCAAGTTTTTTATTTTTTTTATTTTTTAAGTAATCTCTACACCCAGCACAGGGCTCGAACTCATGACCCCAAGATCAAGAGTCACATGCTCTAACTAACTGAGTCATCCAGATGTCCTTTTCAAATATTTTTTAACCCCACTAAAAGGGGACAAATTATGATGGAAACAGTTTAATGGAATAGTTTCCCGGCATACAACAATGCACAATGAAGTCTATAGTCTTCTAAAGACTTATGCCAGCATTTCCCATAAAGGAAATTATGGCATAGGAGAAAAAGAATATAATTTGGCAATAGTATTTGGACTATGAATCACTCATACCATTTTTATACCACTCACTATCTATGTGATCTTGGGCATGTCATTTTAAAATTTTCTGAGCCTTAATTTCCTGTCCATAAAACAGGGAGAATAATATCTATTTGATAGAGTTGTATTGAAAATTAAGTTAAATAGCATATATGAATGTCCTTGTAAACTATAATACTTTCCACAAAGTAAAGCATTAAATGTTTCTGTCAGTTTTTACTTAAAGTATATCTTTTTTATGTATAACCAAACATTTATACATACCTAATATCACTTATTAGTTATTAGTTATACATACCTGTATCACTTATTATTTCATCAACTATTTTTGGGACCTACCATCTCGCAGATAACTGTACCAGACATTGGGATACCAAGATCCATCTAAAATGATCCCTGCCCTTAAGCACCCAAACCCAAAGCTATTTGTTATTTAATCTTAGTAGTTACCACAATGCTCACATTATAAAACCATGTCTAGAAAGCACTAACCCCAAATCCGGAAACATTAGGTATTTGCACATGATCTTCAAATTCATATGTCAGTCCTTATGGTGAAACATATAACAAACAGCTACCTTCAGGGATGGCCTTTCCTGGAAGGGTATTCCTGGAGGTGTGTTCTTTGCAGCATTGAGTTTGGGTAAGCAGAACTTCACTCCCGACTAGATATTTTCTGTACAATACATACGAATTTTAACTCATCAGAAACCATGTTCTTTTGAAATATAGATTTATTTGTAGGACTGCAAATATAATGTGTTGGAGTGGACCCTATGGTACACTGTGATATCCCACCAGAATTCCCTACTGGATTGAAAGACTTCTATCTCCAACTGCTTAGAGTGCCATAAAGTGTCACAAACTGGGTGGCTTAAAACAATGGAAATTTTTTCTCTCATAGTTCTAGAGGTTGGAAGTCCAAAATCAAGGTATTGGGAGGGCCATGGTCCCTCCAAAGCCTCTAGAGATGGATCCTTTCTTGCCTCTTGCAGTTCTGGGAGCCTTAGGCAATCTTTGGCTTGTGGCAGTATAATTACAATCTCTGTTTTCATCTTCACATGGTAATCTCCCCTCTTTGTCTCTGTTTCTATATTTGTGTCCAATTTTCCTCCTCTTACAAGTCAGCAGACATATTGGAGCCTGCCCAAATTCAGTATGCTCTCATCTGAACTTAATTACATTTGCCAAGACTCTATTTCCAAATAAGATCTCATTCACAGGTACCAAGGGTTAGGACTTGAATATATCTTTGGGGGGATACAGCAATCTATAATACCTGATTATTTATATTATTCTTATTAATAAGATGTTATATTTTTAATAACCACTGACACATGGTTCACGAAAATTCAGTGTTGTGTAATCATATTCTCCTTAGTGAATACATGGTCAGGGAAGAAGGCAGTAGGCTTATTCCTAGCTTATAAAACATCTGAGAAAATAATAACCTTAATTAAACTCACTAAACTGTAGAGTACAAGCAGAGTCGTTTGCTCTTCTAAGGACCAAGAACATATCTTGAGGCCTCTGCAACATTGCATCTCGTTTTAAGAGTATGAGTCCACTGATTGCTTCAGAATATTTGGAGGCAACAAAAGCAAACATAAACAAGTGGATCCACAACAAACCAAAAAATCTTCTTCACAGCACATAAAACCATGAACTCAGTGAAAAAGCAGCCTATGAAATGGGAAAAAAATATTTGCAAACACATATCTGATAAGGGGCAAACATCCAAAAATCTACGAGGAACTCATATAACTCAATAACAAAACAAACAAAAACCCACCCCCACAATAAAAAAAAAAAATCAGAGAAATTCAAATGACACCACAATGTGATATCACGTCCCACCTGTTAGGATGGCTATCATCAAAAAGACAAGAGATAACAAACACTAGGGGAAGATATAAAGAAAAGGAATCCTTGTGCACTGTTTTTGGGAATGTAAGCCCCTATGGAAAACAGGATAGAGATTCCTCAGCAAATTAAAAATACAACTACCACATGATATAAAAATTCCATTTTGGGGTATAGATCCATAGGAAATGGAACCATTATCCTGAAGATACATCTGTATTCTCATGTTCGTAGAAACATTATGCCTAATACTCAACATATGGAAACAACCTAAATGTCTGCTAATAAATGAACAGATCAAGAAAATGTGTTATATCCTTACAATGGAATATCATTCAGCCTTAAAAAAGAAGGAAATCCTGTCATTTGCAATAACATGAGTGAAACTGGAGGGCATTATGCTAAGTGAAATAAGTCAGACAGAGAAAACAAATACTTGTGGTGCCACTTGTGGAATCCTAAAAGAGAAAAAAAAAAAGAAAAGTTGACCTCATAGAAAAAGAGTAGAAAAGTGGTTGCCCCCCCGATCAAAAATAAATAAACATTAAAAGAAATTTAAAAAAGGGAGGGGACACCTGGGTGGCTCAGTGGGTTAAGTATCCCACTTCGGCTCAGGTTATGATCTTCTGGTTTGTGAGTTCGAGCCCCGTGTTGGGCCCTGTGCTGATAGCTCAGAGCATGGAGCCTGCTTCAGAGTCTGTGTGTCTCCCTCTCCTACCCCTCCCCTGATTGTGATTCGTCTCTCTTTCTCAAAAATAAATAAACATTAAAAAATCAAAAAGAAAAAAGAAAAGAAAAGTGGTTGCCAGGACTGGGAGTCGGGGGAAATAGACAGTAATTAGTAAAAGGGCATAGACATTTAGTTATAAGATGAATAAGGTCTGAAGATCTAATGTATAACATGGTGTCTATAGTTAATAACACTATATTGTAAAATTGAAGTTTGCTAAGAAAGTAGAACTTAAATGTTCTCACCAAAAAACAAAAACAAAAACAAAATTTGAGAGGGTCCTAAGTGTCCTTATTGTTACTAAATGTTACAAGGCACATTCTAAAGCTATTTCATAGTGTGGTCGTTTGAACTATGGCATATAAAAACAAATGTCAACACCAGTAGGCTACCGCCAGAAGTGGCATTTGGTATGGTGGAAGATGAATTACAAAGCTACCACAGAACCAGCCACAGCAGAAGCTTCCCCTCTTAGGGTTACAGGAGCCTCTTGCCTCTCTGCTCTCCTCTTAAACAATGTGCTACTGTGTCTCTGGGCGCTCTGGTGAGAGCAAAGGCTGCGACATCTAGCTTCCAATGCTTCGATGTGATCTTTCTTCTCCTCTTGTCTCTTTGCTTTTTCCTTACAAAAGCAGCAATGAAGACGTCCATTGAGGGGGAAAATGACATCAATCATCGCAAGTGGAAATAAGTCAGCTAATGGACAGGAGAATCTGATCTGGAAACGAAGGGCTAATATTGTATGTAAAGTGAAATCTTTAATGAAAAGTAAAACTTTTTGCTTTGTTTTATGTTGTTTTGTTATGCATTTTGTTTGAGTTTGGGCTCTATGATAATGCTCCCTGCATTTGATGAAAATAAAAATTAGTGTACAAAACCTTAATGAGATATAGAAGAACTTCTAAATCTGGAGTCTCCTGAGGTAGATGTAATGAAATGTACTGAACCTGGAAATAGGGAGCCAAGTAGAAATTATTGTCATTATATGATTATTTTACCATGGCATTTAGTGGTCATTAATAGTGACAGAAAAAGCAAGAACTTGACCTTTAATTGTGTCAGATGGTTGTAAACCTTAGAACATCTTCCTATACGTCAAAAGAATATTTGTATTCTAGACTAGGAGATGATGATATGAATTGACAACTTTGGACACTAAGCACAAATTTTTTTTAATCAAGAAAAGATCCATTTTTAACAGAAATTACTGGCTCGTGGCACATGAATACATAATATGAGCCCCATTTTAATACAAGTGTAAATGAATGAAAAACATATGTATTACATCTTTCCCCAAATATCCAACCCCCCAAAAAACTAAGCAGAATATGTGCTTGACAAAATGATTGAGTGTATTTCAAGTTACTAATACACATACCCACACATTCTGGTTGGTTTAGCCAATCCAAATGAATTTCATGCTTCTATTTGGGGAGTTTGTTTTCTGTCTTTTATATACCATAAAACTTGTCTTAATTTTAGAAGCCCTGCAAACATCATTTCATAATATTTAAATGAATTCAAATGTCTCCTTGCATTCCATTTTTTCAATGCTTTGCTAAACCTAAAAGGAACAGAAATAACCTATTCAAAATACAAGGAGTTTTGGAGTGTTTTAACCAACACAACATCTTACTCCTGTTAGTAAGTCTACCACTTTTTCATCTCCTTCAAATTCCTGTTGTCTTAGGTAAAATATATTTATGATTTTTTTGCCTGATAATTCCATCTCCAGCTTCAGGTACTTTTCTCAAATGACTTCTGTGCTGAGAACATTTTTTTTTTCTTTCTTCAGGTCTTTCTTTGGTCTTGCAGTTTGAAAAGCATTCTTTATTCTATTACTTAAACACTTCCTAAAATATTACTTCCTCCATTAGAGCTTTTTAAAGCTATTTAGGAAAGCAGATTTATTGTTGCATGTGTATTTTCTCAGGGAGATTTACCTAACTAATGCTGGTCAGGAAATTCCTGATTAATTTAAGACTCCATTTCTGGGAGAGCTGAAAGTGAAATTAAGTTAAGCCTCAGTTTGGTAAAATGGGGCTTAGCGTAAGTGACTCCATTTTAGGACTGTTGTCTTGTTTTTAACAATTTTTTAGTTACTACTAAGAAAATAAAATAGGTTAATAACTATTTCAATGTGATTAACATGTTTTGGTTTCCTCTATCATTGCCCCGTGATATTTGAACTATATTAGATCATTTAATAAATACTTCTCATATTAAAATTTAGTAAGAGCTTTTTGAATACAACTTCTAACAAAAATAGTCTTTGTTATTTATCTCATATAAAAATAATCATTAGTGATCAGATAAATATTTTTCTTTTCATTCATTATCACATAACTTGTAAATTCAAACCATAAGTAGTCCAAGTTTTGACTGAAAGATATGTTTTCACCTTGGACAACAACTAGGAATTTGCTCCAGAGCAAACAGAAAATGGAGTTAGTTGCTCAGAGAGCACTGACTGGAAGGAGTGAGAGAGCGAGTCAGGGCACAGGTGAGAGAGAAAGGTGAGTCATAGGAAGAGAGGAGTCCTCCCTCCTGCAGGATGTATCAAATGCTCCTAACTAGTAAGACAATTCTAGAGCAATGCCCAATATCTCAATGTCTGAGTCATTTCCCTTGATTAGGATATTCCCTTGATTAGGAGGAAGTCCAGGCTTTCTTCTGGACCTTTCTCCCCAGGGGTCTGGCATGTGGGCATGGGGGGGATAGAGGAGGACGAGGTTGGCTCTAGGTCTTTAGCACTGATCTGTGCTGCCCAAAGTATGCCTCTGACTGTGGTCCTCATTACTCTTAGCACTAGAACTAGCCTCCTCTCTCTTGGGGTCAGTCTCACCTTTCCCTGCACCCTCCCTGGTCTGCTGTTGTTGATCCCTTAGATTCATGGACTCTCCAGGGCTTCTCTCTATCCGTAGAGAATGAAGAGAAACTCTCTACCCTTCGCATGGCCAGCTTTCTCAAAGAGGGAATTTCACAGTAGGGCTGGAGACCCTCAACTGCATAGTCTTCTCCTTGCCAAGGTAAACAAGAATGCTGGTCAAGGAAGGAAGAAAAAATTATTATGGGGTGGTGGTGGTGGTGGTGGTAGGTGATTTCCACTGTACCTAAAACTACTGCTTTATCTGATTTACAAGTCTATTTGGAAAAACTTTATCTTTCCATCTTTATGGACAGATATTTTTTTGTTTTGTTCTGATTTTCATTTTTTTGTCTTTTCCTGAGGCTCTTTGTTGTTTCTCTTCTGTGTACCCTGTCAACTAGACAGCCCCAAAGATAACACACTTGTTGTCAATGACCATACAATCACAAAGGGAGTTGAATGTAACTCAAGAATTGGGGCATCTGTAAATTATCTCCCCTGAAGTAATTGCGTTTAAAATAAGACAGTTATTTAAAATTTTTTTTTACATTTATTTATTTTTGAGAAAGAGAGTGAGACAAAGCGTGAGCGGGGGAGGGGCAGAGAGCGAAGACAGAATCCAAAGCAGGCTCCAGGCTCTGAGCAAGCAGTCAGCACAGAGCCTGATGTGGGACTCGAACCCACAAACTGTGAGATCATGACCTGAGCCGAAGTCAGAGGCTCAACCGACTGAGCAACCCGGGTTAAAATAAGGCAATTATTTTAATAAATGGTTACAATATTAATGAATCATTAATTAAAATAATTGATTACATTGATGGTTTAGTGATAGTTAACTAAACTTGTAGTAGTCATTTCTCATTATACACATAAATCATTATGTTTTACACTTTAAAGTAATACAATGTTATATGTCAATTATATCTCAACAAAAATGGAAAAAATATTCATTTCTACCTTCATAGGCATTTATTCTTTAAACTACTCAAAATGAGGGGTGCCTGGGTGGCTCAGTCAGTTAAGCATCTAACTCAATTTCATCTCAGGTCATGTTCTCACAGTTTGTGAGTTCAAGCCCTGCATCGGGCCCTGTGCTGACAGTATGGAGTTTGCTTCATATTCTCTCTCTCCCTGTCTCTCTGCCCTCCCCACCTCCACTAGCACTATCTCTCTCTCTCTCAAAGTAAATAAATAATCTTAAAAAAAACAAAATAGTCAAAATGCAATTGACATCTGTGAACATATTAGGTATAGCTTCTATCAGCTACTCCTAAATGTTTTGTCATTGGAGAGGGACAAAATATACATTTAGAGTTAAGAAAAAACTGTAGGAGTTATTTCAAAAATGTTCTTTGGTAATATTTTCCAAATAGTCATGCCCTCAAAAGAGACATAAAAAGACCTTTTGACTCTATTTCTCATAATCATAGTTTTTTTCTCTTATTGTTTGTTATAGGTCTATAGAGGTAATCAGGTTAAAAGAGAGAAATCTTAATGTTTATTTGGTAATCATGGGCATGTTTCTGATATGTTTGTAAAGGTATTTGTTTAAAAGATTGTGTTGGAACTATTTAATCATTTTGAAGAGGATAGTTTTGAGAAAAGAATTGTGACTATTTATGCTTTCTCCAAAGGTGGTGAATTACTGATACTGAATGTAAAACTTCCAATCAGTAGGCACTCTATTATTATGATTCTTTTTTCCATACAAGTAAGTTACATCTGAAAGTAATAAATTATTTTAATACTCATTTTAATAAGCCACTTGATAGCAAAATCTCATCCATCTATTTTTTTTTTCATTTATTTAAGACTACTTCTTAAGCACCAACTCTGTGTAATGGCCAAGGATATAATGGAGAACTTGTCCTTGACTGCAAGGAGACAGCCTGGTTAAAAGAGAAGTTTCCTCATGTGGGGTGTGTGCTCTGTGGGAGTAAACACAAGGCATTATGAAACCACACAGAGGGGCCTAACACCATGTGGATAGGAGATGGACAAGGGCAGGGAAGGCTTGCTTGGAGGGGGTGCTCTCCAACAGATGAGTGGGAGTTAATCAGGGTAACTAAGGTTGTGGATAAGAGGTCAGGGTGTTTCTGCCAGAGAAAACCATGCAGAGGGGGAAGTGATAGAGTTCACTGGGAGATTTGTGTTTTATTGTCTTGAGGTGAGTGTGTGTTTGTTGGGGGGTTGGACAAAAAAGAGAAAGAGAGTTCAGAAGGGGGGTGAGGGAATGGTAAGGGGTGAGACTGAGTTGTAATTAGGGGCTTAATTCTGAAAAGCCTTAGATTACATTATTATATTCCTTAGATTACATTGTTCAATATTTAGACTATAGAGCAGTTATTCTTAAATAAAAAATCAATTTTTTACACAACCAAAATAATTTGGATTGTCCTTTAAAAAAAAAAAAAACACTGAAGTTCATCTCTCACTCCTTCCCTCTGCCTAGGAAAATGGATCAATTTGGTACAGTTAAACTCTAGGATAGACAGTTAAACATTTAAGCACTTTTTTGCTTTGTTTGTTTTTCTCCTTTTGGCTATGGGTAATTTAGTTTTTATAAATTAACTGTCAATGTGTCTTCCTTTAAAATTAACATGATAACAAACATTTGGTGGGATATTATGAAAAAGGCCCTTTAATTTCTAGGAAATACAGTGTTTGACATCATCTCACCCCACAGGTCTCTCACTTCATAATTGGAGAGGTAAGACATACACAGAGGAAAAAAATCTTTAATAATACAGAGTAATTTGTGATAGATACCAAATAAGTGGAACTGATATGAAGGGTGATTAGGGAAAACAGGGAACACTTCAGTCATGATGTAAAAAGAAAAACAAAAGGTTATCTTTCATTCAGTGACTATTTTTTGAGAACCTTTTCTAATATTGGCATCAGCTAGACAAGGTGCCTGTTTTCATGGAGTTTACTTTCTTTGAGGGAGGTAGACATAGCAAAAGTAAATATAGTGTCTGGTAATAACAGGTTTGAGTTAAAAATATGAGATAGCACAAGGTAGACAGAGGGATTTAGATGCTATATAATCGGGAGATCTGTCTGAGGAGGAGACAGTTAAGCTGAGACTGAATGTCAAGAAGGAGCCATCCATAATCTGTGGAGAGAGAATTCCTGGCCAGTCTAAGATAAGTTCAGAGTATTCAAAGTTCAGAACGGGAGTAGTGTGACTAGAGAGAATGCAATGAGTGAGGAGAGTAGGGCAGAAAGTAAGGCTGGATGTATCTAGATCCTGAAGGATGATGGAATTCGAGGGAATTTTTAGTTTGTTATAAATGACATGGAAAGCCATTTTGGGATTTTTATGCAGGGGAGTCAAAGAATATGTCTATATATTAAAAAGATAATTTTACTGGTGAAGGGAGAAAGGGGAAAACTCAGCTGTGAGTCTGAGGTCAAAGAAGCGTCCCCTGGTCTTAGCAATGTGAAAGTCATTGTGATCTTGACAAGAGTCATTTCCCTGGAGAAGCAACAAATGAAATTTCACAGTATTTGGTCAAAGAGAAAATATAAGATGAAAAAGTGGAATCTGTGAAACACATCTTTGTGAAAAGTCATTAAGTGCCTTAAAATATGGTCTGCTAAAATAGTATCACCTTTCTCTTAAAAACTTGGTAGAATATAGCGTACCTCCAAAACAACGTGTTTTAAAGCAGTATGGCTTTAAAGTTGGAACTTTAGAGATGATCCAGCCCAATCTTCCATTTTATAGAAGGCTGAAATGAGGTCTGAGGAATTTAACTAGTTGTAGAAACAGAACCAGATGCCTAACTAGCAGTTTGTTGGGGTGTTTGTTTGTTTTACTCTCCCACACTGCTACTAATAAAGAACTAGTATTTATTGAGTGCTTACTAGGTGCCAGGTACTATTCCAAGAACTTTACATGTATTCATTAATTTAATCCTCATACTACGCCTATGAAGAAAGTTCTATTAAAATGTCCATTTTACAGCTGAGAAAACTAAGGCACAGAATACTGAAGTATCTTGTCCAAAGTCATACCATCTATAACTTCTGTGGATCCAGGGTTCAAAACTGAGGTATTCAGATTCAGGAGGCCACGTTCTTAACTATGCTATTCTATTTTTTATTCTATTTAGTTCCATGCTTTAAGATTCTATGTAAAATGATTTTCTTCATAATTAGCTGTTAAATTTTTGAGGTCTCATTATATGTCTAATTTCATTTAACCTCAGTACATCCTACCATTACTCTTTATAGAAATGCAATTTATGTTTAAAGTTCTGCTTGAGTTTTCTTAATTTTTATTTCTTTTTTTACACAAATGGTCCTCAACTTACGATTTTTCAACTTTATCATGGTGCTAAATAGTGTGTATTCAGCAGAAACTATACATTCAATTTTGAATTTCCTATGCTAATAATATGCTGTCAATGATCTTGTGTCATGATGTGGGGCAGGCACAGCTCTGTCACGTGATCACTAGGGTGAGCATACACTTACACCCATTCTGTTTTTCACTTTCAGTACAGTATTCAATAAATTACATGAGGTACTCAACACTGTTGTAACAGGCTTTATGTGGGATGATTTTGCCTTATTGTAGGCTAAGTGTTCTAAGTACATTTAAGGTATGCTAGGGTAAACTATGATGTTTGACAGGTTATATATAGTAAATGTGTTTTTGACTTAGGATATTTTTTATGTATCATGGGTTTATCATACGTAGGATGTAACCCCATCTTAAGTCAAGGAGGATCTGTAAATAACAACCATAATTGGCATAAAATCATTGCACATTGAAACAAGCTTTCTATGAAATTGGTTTGCCATTAACTGACCACTGTAAGAAACCTATTTGTGAAGCTAATGGCATTACTCATGTGTGCTTGCCTGTCTCTGAAGTTGACCTCCATCAGATTACTCATTAAATTTCCTCTTTCCAACGTTTAAATTATGAAAGAAATAAGATCTTTCTGAGGACAACTTTAGAGCATCTACCACATGGTTCTAGGCAATAAGGATTCAATGTTTTTCCTAAAAATAAAAATAAATAAATGGGATTTTCTCCTTTTTTAACCTCTTAAATAAAAACAGTGAAATTTCGGGAAGCAATATTACTTCTCTCATGTCCCTTTCTTTTTTAGAATCTGAACTTAAAAGATTCAACTGGATTTTTATTGAAATTCACCATGCTCCCCTCACAGCTGTGGTCTCAAAATACCATTTTTGCATTTATTTTAGCCCATGGAATAACTGCTCAGAGAAACCACAGAGTCAATCAGACTCAAAATGCCCCAAATCCTTCCTGCTTTGGAGTTTTCCATCTTCAGATCAAAGCATTTCATGCCCGTCAGCAACTTTTTAATGCATTTGCTCCTCGTATGCACAACTTCCATTTAAAGACTCTCCTTGGCTGACTTCTCTGATGAAGTTGTCTGCTTGTCAGGAGATCAACATTAATACAGAAGTTACAGAGGGCCCTTCAGGTCCTCTTTGACGGTGACCTGATGTTTCACATCACCTGAAGATGATGTCCAACTTCAGGTGTAGAGAAACCACTGGTGTTTGCGCCGGTGGCAAAGGAATTGGTTTTCAATGTGTGCAAACTATGAAGATAACAGAGACAGATATAAACTGCTTAAATGAGAACATCATTTAAGAAGACAAATACACACTAGAAGCAATTACTGGAATCTATCAAAATAATGTCCTGTCATTAATACTGGATTTAAGAGTAGTTTTGTTTTAGTTGAAGCTTGTATACGTGCCGTGGGGTTGATAAGGTTTTGGAAATGATTTTCTTTCTTACCATCTTTTTTTTTTTTTAACTCTGAGTTTATTAGAATTAGTCTGAATTGCCTTTCGTTAATGAGGGACTTATACATGTAACAATAGATTTGGAAGAGAAGAACTGAAATTCCCAAGGGTGGTGATCTTTTGGAAACAGTTAATATTCATAAGCTATGGGAAAATGATGAGAGCCAACACATCACTTTTCTTTCTTCCAAGTGTTCAACTCTGCCTACAGTCAAACCAGACCTTATAATAAAATCATTATTACTTTTAAAAGAGGGGAGGGAAGCAAACACATGTTATTGAGCCTGTACAACCTCAATAATAATAAACCTAGGATATATATTTGTGTACCTTAAGCTCATATTAAGTCTTCATGTAAAACTTCCATTTTTTTTTAAAGCAGCTTTTTTCTTTTGTCAAATTATAGTATTGCTGTACTAAAAAATGGACTTGACTGAAATTTGGCTAAGTATCCTTCTTTCATTTCTGTATTTGTCCTAAATCAATATGCCAAGGTTCAGATTCAATTATTTGGTTGATAATGAGTAAACTTGCTAATTTATTTATTGAATGTTCACTCTGTACCATATTGTATTTTTAACTATGCAAAATATAGAAATAATTTCTTGCTTTTCTCAGAAATTTCTAAGAGTGCTAGGTTAAGCAGATCTAGGTCAGCTTTTTGTCTGTCTTCATGTCTCTTTCCTAAGGAGGAGAGTGTATGTAGTTTATGAAATGATGGACAGTTTTTGGGAGGAGAATCTTATGAAGGAGGAGAGAATGAAGAAGTGATTAGAAGGGAGATCAGGGCTTGGCTTGGCAGTGTGGCAATTAGTGAACAGTGAGAGAGAATCTCTCTCAATTTTACATACAGTTCTTCCAGGAATAAACACGTAGCATTGGGATGTTTCTACCTTGTTCTGACACGACAAAAAGGAAAATAGTATATTTACAGGACCCCTTTTACGACATTTAATGTTCTCTTAGATGTATTTCTTTTATTTGTTTAATGGAATTAGAAGTCTAAAAAGTATGAGAAACTTGGGTCTACAAATAAAAGCTTAACTCTTAAGAGTGAATCTCATTCACAGGTAGAAAGAGATGTAGTATGTAAGATGTCAGATGAAAGTGACCCCAAACTAACTGCTGATTAGCCAAAAAACATACATATATTTTCAGCAATTAGTGAAGAGAACAATAGAAAACCTATATATTTAATTATTTATATGGTTTGCTTTACTAGAATTGAACTGGATATCTCTTCCACTGTGTCAGGCTTTTAGGGCTCCACAAGTTTTATCTATAGGCATATATATATTTCCTACATTTTGATTATTCAGAAAAATGAGAAGAATTAGGATAACATACAAATCATTTCAGCTATGTTGCTAGAAAAACAATTAAAGTATAACAGGTATTTTCATTCCTTAAGTAATAGGAATTCTGGAAACTCTATTGGTTTCAAGTGTGTAAAGTTCACTGTTTTAATTCCTTTACATACTACAGATAATATGTTAGAAAGAGCTGATTTCAGGAATAGTGGCAAGTTCAGACTCAGTACTTAACATTCTGTAGGGTTGAATTTCAATTTAATCAAAACTCTAAGGAATCTTGGGCAAAATGCATATCTTTTTTCCATGCCCCACAGAGGAAGCCGTGGCCACAGCAACTATTTAATGCAAGTTACCTCTTGAAGCCTGGTAATAAGGGGTTGCTTTTTCTATTCATGAAATATTAGTCCTCTCTACTTCAAAAGGCTAATTAGAAATGTAAGGAAGAGAAGTTGCACTTCTTTCTAAACCCAACTATCCACCCCTTCTCCGATAAAACACCGGCCAGGTACCCCTTCTCTCTGCCAGGGCTCTTTAGGTGTCTGGCAGGCAAATCCATCATAGATAGTTTTGTCTTGATTACCGAAGCAGAGATGCTCTATTGGTATGGTTAAGTGGTCCTTGCTATCAATTATTTTGTGCCTGTTCTTGATATTCTCTCCTGTAGAGAAATTTCTAATCACAATATATAGTCCTTACTTTTTTAGGAGGTTACTATGAAATGATGTTTCTCAGGCAAGAAAACCTAAATATCACAACTCAGATGTTATTAGTCATGTTTATGTAGCAAAATAATTGATACCTTCTCTATCAAATCAATAATATTCAGTCAGGCATTTTTCTCAGGATGAAGGTGAAATCTGTTTCAAGAATAAGGAGGAGTCCTGTGATTCAAAATAACAATGAGGCTCATGAGCATTTCATCAAGAACTCACTGTTGACAATAGGACAGTTTATTTGAATTGCTCTGTCTTTAATCAACCTAAGAACTCTTGGTGCCTTTTTTTTTTTTAGCTTCTTCAATAACCATAATTAATCACAGAATTCTGGCATTAATCTTTCCACCAAGGCCATGAATACTCTTTGAATGAATGACGATTATTTCTTTGTGTTAAGTCTCTCTGCCCCAAGGCTATCAAAATTTTATAGTCAGTTTCTCCATATTCTTCAAAGCTTTCTCTTTCAACTTTTGGCTAAAAACAACATGACAGAACAAGACTCATTATCTGGGTCTATGAGTTAATCTGCATTCAAATGCCTGGTGATTATAGCACTTAAACCTGTGAATCAAAGCACATGGCTTTTGGAGAGAGTATCTTTAAAAGTTGTGCTTATGAGAAGAGTTGAAAAGACTGACTTTATCTAAGCATTTAGATCAGGCAGCCATCCAAGCACATATACTGTTGGGCTAGGGTTAGCCACCGACAGAGCAGCTGAGTTTATGAAATGAGCAAAAAGAGCCAAAAGATCAAAAATTGTATTTGTTGTTTATTTTATTGTTCTGGGATTGTGTTTCTAGATTACTGTGGGATCAAAGGGGCTTTCATCTCTTTCTGTATTGATATCTAGAACTTAATTCCCAGCAAGTGTGGCAGGATTTTTCTGGCAGAGATTCAGCATTTTATGTTAGGCTCCTACTTAAACTTCTTTGTGCAAACTGGGTCTCTATCTTCCCATTCCATCCTCTTGAAATGGAAACCAGCCAAAACTCCTCTCTCTTGATCTTAATCTCTTTGTCTTTTTCTGGCAACGAATCATCACAATTATTGCTCTTTCCACTCTTCTGTTCTCCAACTTCCCTTAATCACCCCTCAGTTCCTTTCTTCCTTTCATTTCTCCCTCCTTCCTCATCTCTCCTGTCTACCTTCCCTGCTCCCGTAGTTCTAAATTCTCTTTGAAAAGGCTCGATCACTTTCCATGCCTCTCCTAGTCTTTGTCAGTTGGCACAGAGACTCCCTGCTTCCCCAAAGACTTCTGAACATAGAGAAGTATATGATAGAAGAGAAAGGAAAATGTAGCCAAGCAACTTAAGGAATGGAGAAAGTGCAAAAGAAGGTTGCAAAAACTCTGGGAAAACTTTAGAGGAAATAAGGTAACTTTATTGAGACAGAGCCAATGGGAGCTAAAAACTGTTGTGCAGTACATCGTTGAATTACAATGCCATGTGAGCAAAAATAACAAACTAGTCCCTAAAATGATATGTGGGAAAATACAGTCTAATTGTCATTAAAACATGTTTTGGTGACTAGGAAGACAAGAGGTAAAACCAGATCCAAATTTAAAATGACTCAATCATACATGAAGATAAATGCATGGAAGCCCAAGCAGAATAAATCCTCCAGAGGAACTGGTGTTCATTGCATTTTAATATCATGAATTTGGACAATTGCCTCAATGCCTAATTAGTTTTGCAAGGGTTTCTAGATCCATGTTGCTCACCTGTCCATGTGCATTATTCACTTTCATTAGTATTGTTGTTCATTCTGTTATGTGTCAGGTGCTGGGTACCTAAGGATGGTCCTGAAATTAACTGATACCTCCCTGTACCAGGCTCCATATCAGATGTTTTATATCTGTTATTGTAATCAATCCCCACAACTACCCTGAGAAGTGAGCTGTGTTACCTTCATTTTACAAAGGATAAAACTGAGGTTCCTGGTGGTTAAACAAAAAGGTCACATACTAATAAATACTAAAGCCTGAACGTCAATTCAGGCATGTCTGACTCCATTGATCAGGCATTTCACCAACTGTATATATTTACCGTTCTAAGTCCATTATCGAAAACCGTGTCTTGCCAAGAGATTTTTTTTTCCAATGTTTGTTTTTGAGAGATGGAGAGAGACAGAGTGTGAGTAGGGGAGGGGCAAAGAGAGAGGGAGACACAGAATCCAAAGCAGGCTCCAGGCTCCAAGCTGTCAGCACAGAGCCCAATGCAGGGCTCGAATTCATGAACCATGAGATCATTACCTGAGCCGATGTCGGATGCTAAACCAACTGAGCCAGCCAGGAGCCCTGAGATTTGGGGTTTTCTTTTTTTTTTTTTTTTTTTTTTTTTTTAATTTTTTTTCAACGTTTTTTTATTTATTTTTGGGACAGAGAGAGACAGAGCATGAACGGGGAAGGGTCAGAGAGAGAGGGAGACACAGAATCGGAAACAGGCTCCAGGCTCCGAGCCATCAGCCCAGAGCCTGACGCGGGGCTCGAACTCACGGACCGCGACGAACTCACGGACCGCGAGATCGTGACCTGGCTGAAGTCGGACGCCCAACCGACTGCGCCACCCAGGCGCCAGATTTGGGGTTTTCAACATCAATTCCAGGAAGGCTCAGGGATATATAATATGAAAAGAAAGAAGTTGTAATTTTTCAAGTGCTGTCACAGTGTCAACAGATTAGAGAATCTTTATTCACTTACCTTTGCACTTGATCTTAGCCAAAAAACTGAGAAGCGATTTTTTTTCACTTACCTTAAGCTGACCCTTTTGTGATGACATGGCTAATCAGGGTCATCCTTCCTGGGATGAGGAAAAGAACAGTGAAGCTTACTTTACTTATTAGCTATTTAAGGATCAGTCCTCTTTATTTATGTACTAGTACAGTTATGGGCAACCTACTATATACAGGGCAATGTGATGTTCAATGGGGATATAGAATAAATAAGAAATGATCTCAGACCTCAGGGTCTTTTTAGTCTCAGAGAAGGAGTAAACATACAAATAAGTGCAAATAAATTTCATCAAATTTAAGAAAGCATTGTTTTTTAATTTTAAAAATTTTTTAAAAAATGTTTATTTTTGAGAGAGAGAGAGAGAGAGAGAGAGAGTGAGTGAGGGAGAGCCAGAGAGAGGGAGACACAGAATCCGAAGCAGGCTCCAGGCTCTGAGCTGTCAGCACAGAGCCCGACGCGGGGCTCGAACCACGAACCATGAGAACATGACCTGGACCAAAGTCGGACACCCAACCGACTGAGCCACCCAGGCGCCCCAAGCATTGTTTTTTTAGTTGTATTATTGTTTTATCTACCACCAAGGGAAAAAAGATGTCAGATAAACTCTATCATTCCACTGTAAAATTTGAATATGCATAGAGATCTCCCTTTACTTACGATGGGGCTATATCCCAATGAGCTCATCGTAAGTTGCAAACATCCTAAATTGATAATGCGTTAAATACATCTAACCTACCAAACAGCTTAGCTTAGCCTAGCTTACCTTATATATGCTCACAGCACTTGCATTAGCCTACAGTTTAGCAAAATCATCTCACACAAAGCCTATGTTATGATAAAGTATTGAATACCTTATGCATTTTATTGAATACTCCTCAAAAGTGGAAGACAGAATGGTTGTATGGGCACGGAATGGTTTTAAGTGTATTGATTGTTTACCCCTATGATCACGTGGCTGACTAGAAGCTGAGGCTCACAGTGGCTGCCCAGCCATGAAAGGGGATAGGACCACATACTGCTAGCCTGGAAAACAAAATCAAAACTCAAAATTTTAAATACAGTTTCTACTGAATGCATGTCACTTTTGCAACACTGTAATATTAAAAAAAACAGCAACTGAACTCTTATAAGTCAAGGACCATCTGTATTAGAATCAATTAAATCGAGTAAGTGCTATGCTACATGGAGAAGTGTGTACAGTGATGATATTGGTGGGGATGAGGATTCACAAAGAGGAAAATCAGAAAACTCTTTCCAAAGTGACCTTTGAATGGAATCCGTAAAGGTGAGTTGGAGGTAGTGCAGACAAAAGATATGAAGGATATTCCATGCAAGAAATTGAAAGATGAAAAAGCATGCCTGTGTAGCTGGGACATAGTCAGTTGCACCCTGAGATGATGAGTAGACAGGGTGGCTGGAGCCTTGCTGGTGGGTTGGAAAATGAGAAACCGAGGCAGTGTGGTGGTTAGCAATGCGGCTCCCAAGGTGCAGGCCACACTAAGGGTCTTGAAAAGTAGGCTAAGGAGGCTGCCTGTTGCCCAAAGAGGAAGCCACTGAAGAAATTCAAGCAGGAAATCAAGTCTATCTTGACATTTTTTTTTTCTGTTTTCCAGCCCTTCTGGCAAGGGGTTTCACAGCTGCTTTTATATTAAATCGTTGCTGCCTCAAACTTCTGTTCTCCCCCAGGTATACAGTAGCTCACCATCATTATTTACTTTTACTTTTTGAGCTGTCATATTATTGACTTTCTCTTGATTTATGTTACATGGCATATTTTCTCTATGGAACAGAGTGTTTTGAGTGTAGTGATGGAATCTGGTTTTGGTAGTGGTGGAATCTTAATGTCTTACTTATTCTCTATCATATCTCTTTTGAGCTCAGTCTCATAGAGATGGCATAACAAATAATGTGACAAGATTCTGCTTTATGTATACCCTAACCTACCCTGAGGAGCAATGGGGAGAACTGACGTGCCCCTATGTTTGTATCCTTGTCAGTGTGACAGCCAGCTTCCAAGGCGGCCCCCAGTGCTCCCTCAGTCCTGGTATTCACACCCTGGTATGCTCTCCCCTCAATGTTGTACCAGGATTAGTTTGTGTGAACAACAGAATATAGAAAAAATGATACGTCATTCTGCGATGAGGTTGTAAAAGACTGCGATTACCGCCTTGAGCTCTCTCTCTCTCTTTTTGGATCACTTGCTCTGGGGAGGCAGGCCGCCATGTCACGAGAACACTTGTGCAACACATGGAGAGGTACATGCAGCAAGGAGCAAAGATAGCCAGACAAGGGCCAGGGACAGGAGTAATCCCAGAAATGGATCTGCCAGCCTCAGGTGGCTGCAGACCTGGTCAACAGCCTAACTGTAACCTCAAAAGAAACTTTGAGTCAGAACCGCCCAGCTAAATGTCTCCTGGATCCTTAACTCACAGTAAGATAGTGATTGGTCTCCTGTGAGATATGGATTATTATCTTAAGCGTTTAAATTTGGGGGTAATTTGTTATGCAGCGATACATAGTTAATACACACAGTAAATATTCAAATTTTATTTTGAATGTAGGTCTTACACCTTTATTTGAGTGAGGATTTGAGTACCAGGTTTAGAAAACCAAGGAAATTACAATCTGATTTCTAATAATAAATGTGTATATTGTAATTCTGCCTTCGCTCAATTTTAAGATAGATCTGTTTCACAGTTCATATTTTGGCATTCACTGGTTTGTTGCCTGAAATGTGCAATGATGTATCTAGTCCCCTAGGAACCCAAAGACAAGACCCGGCTGGTGAAAAGAGAGCTAAGATTCTCCCTCTAGGAAGTAAGTTTGTGTACCAGCTGGTCCCTTACTATTTGTTACCAATTGGGGAAATTTATTTAATCTCCTTTAAACTGTGGTTCCACGCCAGTAAAAGAAATATAATAATTCATACTTGGTATATCTTGAAGATTGAATGAATTAGTGTGTGTAAAAGAATTTTGTAAACTGTAAGACATCATCTGAACAGAAGGTGTTGTACAAACTGTTGCTGATTGGTTACTGGCTCAACGGACCCAGCTTACTAAATCAGCAGAAGGATAGCCATTTGACAATGCAGATTCTCTCCTGTGGAGGCATTTGGCCTGCTGGCCATGTGGGTGCCAGGCAACTACCTGCCAATCACAGACTTCCTGGTTTACCTTGGCTTCTCCCAAGCTTCCCAGTCTCTAGCCCTCTGTATCAAACTTGACTTGGAGAGGAAGCCACCACAAGAGTTCAGAACAGCATATGCTCTGCTTGGGGTGAACTTGATGCCATGACTTACAAAGCTAGGAAAATTTGGGACTTTACACTTCAGGCAAGAAAACTGTATATACATATATCACAAAGAGAATTCCAAATGTATTACAGTGACTGGTTTCTGAGACTGAATTATAAAAACAATGGAAAAATAAATTCACATTTATATTAAGCTTCTAAATAAATACATTAAATTATCCATGGAATAGACCCCAGCTTGTTCTATCATAACAGGTTAAAAATGAACATTTTCTACCAGAAATTTTGAGTGCACATTTCTTGTAAATATTCATAATCTACAATTTACACTATTTAATAATTTACACTTTGTTCCAGCTGTAGTGAGATATAATTGACATATAACATACAATATGATTTGATATATGTATATGTTTCGAAATTATTACAATTAGGTGAGTTAACATCCATTACCTCACATAGTTATGGTTTCTTACTTATGATAGAATTTTTAAGAACTACTCTCTTAGCAACTTTGAATATACGATGTAGTATCATTAACTATGGTCCACATGCTGTATATATATCCCCACAACTTATTCGTCTTATCACTGGAAGTTCATACCTTTTGACCACCTTCGTTCGTTTTCCCTGCTCTACAACCCCTTCATCTGACAACCACCAGTTTGTTCTCCATTTCTATGAGTTTGGCTTTTTTTAGATTCCCCATATAAGTGGGATTGTATAGTATTTGTCTTTCTCTGACTTATTTCACTTAGCATAATGTTCTCAAGTTTCATCCATATTGTCACACATGGCAGGATTTACTTCTTTTTTATGTTTGAATAATATTCTTGTGTGTGTGTGTGTGTGTGTGTGTGTGTGTAACATTTTCTTTATCCATTCATTCATTGATGAACACTTTAATTGTTTGTATGTCTTGGTTATTATAAATATGCTCCCATGAACATGGGGGTACTTGAGATAATGATTTCATTTCCTTCAAATATATACCCAGAAGTGGAACTGCTGGATCATCTGGTAGTTTTATTTTCAACTTTATGAAGAACCTCCATACTGTTTTCCAAAGTGGCTACACTAGTTTACATTCCCATCAACAGTGTATAAGGTATCCTTTTTTCCCCCTCACATCCTCACTAACATTTGTTATCTCTTGTCTTTTTGATAATAGCCATTTTAACACGTGTGAAGTTGTATTTCATTACAGTTTTGATTTGCATTTACGTGATGATGTTGTGCACCTTTTCATGCACCTGTTGTCTATTTGAATATATTCTTTGGGAAAATGTCTATTCAGGTCCTTTGCCCATTTTTATTTTTATTTATTTTTATTTATTTTTAAATTTATTTTTTTTAATGTTTATTTTTGAGACAGAGAGAGACAGAGCATGAATGGGGGAGGGTCAGAGAGAGAGGGAGACACAGACTCTGAAGCAGGCTCCAGGCTCTGAGCTGTCAGCACAGAGCCCGATGCAGGGCTCAAACCCACAGACCGGGAGATGATGACCTGAGCCGAGGTCGGAAGCGCAACTGACTGAGCCACCCAGGCGCTCCAAGCCCATTTTTAAATTAGATTATTTGTTCTTTTCTATTGAGTTACATGGGTTCTTTATATAATTTGGATGCTAACTCTTAATCAGATGTGTGGTTTGCAAATACTTTCTCCAGTTCTTTAGGTTGCCTTTTTATTTTAACGGTCATTTATTTTTGCTGAGAGGAAGCTTTTTAGTTTGATGTAGTCCTACTTGTTTAATTTTGCTTTTGTTGCTTGTGCTTAAGATGTCCTATCTAAAAAATCATTGCCAAGACCAGTGTCAAGATGCCTTTTTTCTGTTTCCTTCTAGAAGTTTGATGGTTTTAGGACTTACATTCAGGTCTTTAATACATTTTGATTTATTTTTTGTGAGTAGTATTAAATAGGGGTCTGGTTTCATTGTTTTACATCTGAATATCGAATTTTCCCAGCACCATTTATTGGAACTTTTTTTCTCCAATGAATATTCTTGGCTCCCTTGTCAAATATTGGTATACACATGGATTTATTTCTGGGCTCTTGATTCTGTTCCTTTGGTCTGTCTTGTTTTTATGCCAGTAGCATGCTATTTTGATTACTAAAGCATTTAGTATAATTTGAAATCAGAAAGTGGGTGCTCCAGCTTTGTTCTTCTTTCTCAGGATTGCTTTACCTATTCACGGTCTTTTTGTAGTTCCAAGTGAATTTCAGGACTGTTTTCTTCTATTTGTATAAAAAATGTCATTTGAATTTTGATGGGGATTGCACTGGATCTATAGTTGGCTTTGGGTAGTTCGGCTATGTTAACAATATTAATTCTTTATAGTACACTTTTTATAAATATTCAATGCTAGATGTAACTTTTTAAAAATATTTATTTATTTTGAGAGAGTGAGAGTGGGGGAGGGAAAGAGAGAGAGGGAGGGAGAGAGAGAATCCCAAGCAGTCTCCATGCCCAGCACAGAGTCCAATACGTGGCTCAGTCTCACAACCATGAGATCATGACCTGAGCTGAAATCAAGAGTTGGGTGCTTAAGCAAGTGAGCTACACAGGCACCCCAATATAACTTCTTGATAAAATTCTTCCTTTGTAACCAAATAATGACTTGCTTTTATTTATCAATGGTTTTTATCAATCAATTTATCAAATTTATCTATAAAATTTATTAGAATTTTTCTAGAGGCCTGGAATCTTAAAACTATGATAAAGATGACAATCACCTGTCCATTTCCCAAAAAGAATGGACGTTCATTAAGTATTCTTGTCTGAGGCCTATTTATATCCAAAAGCTTTAGGACATGGTATTGCATAACTTCTTTAGCAGATGCTGTTAGTGCCCCACCTTTAATTCCTCAGTGCCCAAATAGTTAGCTTCTTAATGCAGACTTCTGCAACTCTCTGCTATGAGCTTTCTCTGTCGGGAAGAGGCCAAGCTCAGCTCATATATGTGTGGGGACGTCTGGAAGATCTGGGTAGTGAATATCCCTACAAGCAGGCCTTGACCAGTGATAGGAGTTGGATAAATACTCCAGCTTCCTCGTGCCTCCGGTGGGACAACTCTGAGATGTGTTTACCCAAAAGGATTGAGCTCTGGTTGTCTAAAGTGGTAACGTATTAACATATCCTCTACTGGCTTCCTTCCACCTTCTCCTACAAGAGCTTCTTAGGTTCATTTCTCAGATAAACTGTGGACTCAAATCACTGTCTCAGGGTCTGCTTTTTGGGGGGCTGGGGGGGATACAACCTGAAAACTCCCTCAATTAAGTTTTCAAAAAATATTTCTAGCCAGCTCCAAATTACACATTAGAATGTTCCTTCACCAGTGATACTTACATAATGCCTGGATGCCATTTCAGAAAACTTCACAGTTATCTAAGCCAGAACAGTTGATCAGAATCACATTTTTCACAGATATCTGTTGGCTGTATAATAAAACAGACAACTTATTCTAAAAATAAGTTTTTCAAATTAAATGAAATAGGCTTCTTAAAAGAATTTCTGCATCTTATTACATAATAAAAGGAATAATTTTTTTCAGGTAACTTTCATGACTTAGTGTGTAATGTTATGCCTTTCTACTTCTTCTGGCTCTGATGAATTATTAATTGCTTCAGGACACAGGAGGGGAAATAGTGGAAGAGAAGAAGGAGATATGGTGGTGTTTCATGTATTTGTTAGTTTCTGATGCCAGTTAGTCTAATGGTAACTTGACTGCGTTTCCCCCTGGTTGAGAGCTAGTGGTGGAAAGCAGTAGCAGATTTGTTTGCTGGCAAAGAAATTTGTTTCTTTGCTACCATCCTAATTTAGACCAAGTAATTTCTAACAATAACAGAATTGAGGTGAGGATGGAGATGACCTTGCATTTTATAAACTTGTATCATACTGATTTTTGATAACCAACAGTATGTATCTTTCATTGATCTCTAATTTGTTGCTATTTCCTATTGATTCGTCTTAGGTCAAATTCCCTGAAAGCAGACTCAGAGACAGAGGTTTGCATGGGGTGTATTCTGGGAACAAGACCACGGGGTGTGCAGGGAGCCAGAGAGGCTGAACTGCAGTGCAGAGACTTAGCAAAGACCTCCCTATCATGGGGGGCTCTGGAGCTGATGGCCCTTCAGAGGTATCTTGAATTGAGGCCAAAGGGGGCTGTTCTTCCACCCTGTATCAACCAGTTGCTAGATGCTCATGCACCTGTGAGGGGGCATAACTTTAGTGGCTCCCTCCAACCCAGGGAAATTCCCAAAGAGGACTGGCTCTGAGCCAAACTGCAAGTAGGTTGGAAAATGCAAGCCTCTGCCTCTAGTGGGGGAAACTGGATGACACATCACAGCATCCACCTCAATGACCAGCGAATGTGCATGTTTGTCGGAACGTGAAAACTGCTGTCAAAGAAAACAGAATATTTTGTTACTTTATATGCTGAGTAGTAGTAAACAAAGTGGCTCGATTATCAAGTTTCAAATCATTAGAACACAACAAATACACTTAAGGCCAAAGCTCTGTGAATTATAATTTAACTTTTTTTTCTGGCTGATTCAGATGGAGGAAGAAATAATTCAAAATTTATACAGCCCTAATAATATTTATTAGCAAGGAGAAACATAAAAATGCATATTTATAGCTTCCTGACACATTATAGATAACTGCTTTATCTTATAGGAACACTTAAACATTCTATTCATAATATCACTGCACTGGCCTTTGTGTCATTTTTTTTGTCTTTTGGTTGCTATTGTTTCCCTGGCTAATCCAAGACTGGTTATTTGTGCTTCTGGGAGGCAGGCATTTGGATGGTGGCTCTCTCATGGGGTCCCTGAGAGAGAAAGTCCTCCTGGATGAGTTCTTGGGTACATAGGTGGATCTACAAAGGGAAGCCTGCCCAGTGAATAATTTTATGAGCTAGGTTCTCCATTCTGCTTCCTTTTTGGCCCAAAGCCCTCTCAGCTCCTGTGATACATCCCACAGGATCTTGCTGCTGGTTCCTCCTACCCACTTTGGGGTGGGATTTCAACAAAAGCACTCCCACCTAGATGCATTCTACCTCTGGTGTTCTCAGGATACCCATGCCTTCTCATGCAGCAGGAAAGGGAATGCAGAACATTGCACTGCTACCTTTCCCCCCTGGATGTCCATCTTTCTCATTCTCTAGTGCACATAAGTCACCAAGTATACTGCAAGGACAATTCTGGCATGAAGGGAAATTCCCACTTCAGTATGTCTATAGAAATAGACATGTCTGCTTGTGAATTATCTGTCAGTTAAGCCTCAGCATTTAATACAGGGTCTAAGAGGAAGAATGGGATAAATAGTGGTTGAATGAACAAAGATTTATCTGTCTAACAACTCTTTCGAAGAAAAATTTTTTAACTCTTTAAAAAGATTTTTATCAAGTTAGAGCCAAAGTGCTCCCATTCCATCTTGTACCATTTTCACTGGGGAACAACATCTGCTCCCCAACCTTTATAAGGCATATTATATACAATAAGACTGCAGTTAAGTCACCCACAGCCTTCTCTTCTTTTTGGCCAACCAACATCATTTCCGTGATCCTTTCCCCTTGGGTTTCCAACCCTTTAATCATCTCTGCTCTCTTCTAGATCCAAATGTCCCACTTATTTTTAAACTTGTAGAGACCCAAATGGAAATCTATCATAATGATGCTGTAAAAGTCTGGCAAATTTCAGGGAAAACCAACATCTGTTTGGTCCTTCCTCATTATCTTCTTGCTGCCTTCTCATTAAGGGATTCTTAGGAAAATCTGTAAAATTTATTTTTAAAATGAATTCAACAATGTCCCTTCTATTTGTATGCACATAATTTGTATGCAAAACTGGATTCACAACTGGAGGATGTTTAAGCTCACAAACATAAGCATTTGTGCAATATATTCAAATGTTTCTTGCACATACATTCAAAATCTAAATGCAGAATACCAGTCTTTTTTTAACTCTCCTTAAAATTTTTCATTTTTATGTATTAACAGTGGCATTGTTTTGGATGAATTATTTTTCAACTTAAAGTTTTCTCTGTTTTTACTTGAACCTTTACTATGATCTTGGAATACACCAACTGAATAAAAATAAGAATAACTAGTATTACATAGCCCTTGCTGTGTGTCAGTCAAGTATTTTAAATGTATGAACATATGTAATCTTCATGCCAATCCAATGAGCCAGGTACTATCATCACCCCCATTTTTCAGATGAAGAATTTGAGGACAGAGGGGCTCAAGACTTGGCCAAAATAGCACAGTAATTGAGGTTCAGACCTGGGGTTTAAACACAAGAAACCTAACCCTAGAATTTATGCTTTTAAGACATGCTGCCATATATTTATGAATATAGGGGTGGGCTGGCCCTTTTGTATAAGATTTCTTTTTATCAGCGGTCTCTAATAAGCACTAGCAGAAGTTTTCTACGTGTTTGAAGATGATTTTTCCTATGCAGTCATTATACTTGAGTACTGATACTGGTTTGACTAAGGAAATGACTCATGGTAATGTCTTCACTAGTATACTCTTGTTGCTCCCTGACATTAAGGAAGGTTTCATTTACTTTTTGCTTCGAGAATATGAGTCCTGCAGTTGCTAAATATAGGCAAATCTCACTTCCTTTAGGTAGGATATTGAGCTTATCTTGCCATCACAAAGTACAAATGTAACCTCTAGGATCCCTATAAATGTGCCCCCAACAGCTGTGATGTACCTCTTGGGTTACTCACAAATATAGAAGAGGGCTTGATCTTCTTATCCCAAGTATAATTCATTCATTTCAGAGTCTGTTTTCCAGAACAGATGGTTCTATTGTTACCATTAAGGTCTTCCTGTGGAGCTTTGGAAACTGCTGCCTTTTCAGAGAACACTTGAGATCTTTCCAAGAGAACTGTCTGAACTATTAAATTGGGGGTGTTGTGTTGGGACCCCACTAAACTTGTTCCAGCTCTGGCTATTTGGGTTGTTCTTTATATGTTACATTTAAACCTTGAGGAAAATAATTACTTGCTGGAGAAAAATAATCACATCCCAACTTATTTTATTTGGGCTGATAAACTGAGTATAATATTCAAACCTGCTTAAACAAATCCCAGTCCCACAGGTTAACTATACCTATTTAAGAGGGGAATTTATCAGAGAATACGCATGGGCCTGTTTCCAAACGTGTCTTTGTCCTTATTCTGTACACAGGACAGGAAAACACTATTTACAATCCTACTAATGCATTTTAAAGAAATTTCAATGTGCTTTAATCACTCCCTAATGTTATGAAATGTACCCTAAACCAGTGATTTCTCAGGGCACTTGAGTGGCTCAGTTGGTTGAGTGGCTGACTCTTGATTTCAGTTCAGGTCATGTTCCCAGGGTCAGGAGATCGAGCGTTGTGTTGGACTTTGTGCACTGAGTATGGAGCCTGCTCTCTCCCTGTCTTTCTGTCTGTGTCTCTTTCTCCCTCCCTCCCTCTGCCTTTCTCCCCTGTTCTCTCTCTCTCTCTCTAAAACTTAAAAAATAAAATAAAACAAATATTTCAAAAAACCACAATGATTTATCTTTTTAAAATAGGATATGCGTATATTAAGAAATACTTAAGCAACACATATATTTCCTAGTGTGCCATGATTTCTAAAAGAGGGCAAAATATTGGCAGTATTTATCTCCTAGGAAATGGAATGGTGACCACTGGTGATGGAGATGACAACTTTTCATTTTATTCCTTTCTTCCAATGTCTGGATTTCTTTTTAAACCCTATACACATATTTTCTAATAAGTGATTATCTGAGTAGTGAAATTACTGGTTTTTATACACTTTCCTACCTCAAATGGAAATATTATTTAAAAATTCAAAGTGTTTCTTTAGCTCTCTTATGAAAGTTTAATCACTCAATGTATTTAGATAGTTGGTTAGTTTCATTTGGAAAAGGAAAATTATTTTAGAATTTTAGTACTGAAAGGATCTAGCCTATTGCTTTATGAAAAGAACTGAATTTAAATGAAATTAAATTATTTTCCCAAGTTCACACAGCTAGTAAGTAGCAAAATTGGAAGTAGAATCCCGGTCTCCTGTTTCTATCCAGTACTTTTCCTATGAAACCATCCCATCTTCCCTAAGTGTTAATTATTTATATTTTCAAGATCATATTATAATTTGCAACTGTAAAAATTTGCAAGTATATTCAATTAATTTAATTATACCATAAAGCCAAGATTTAGAAGAGGTAAAAATACATGTAAGGGATAAATGTTATGATTCACAGGTCAAATGAATTGCCACCATGTTAGGTAAAGCATTAAGTACTAGAAAATACACTCACTTTAAAAACAAAATGGTGCTCACTTGGGAGAAAACTCATTATGCAGGGATGGAGGATTCTAGTTGAAAATAATGATCTCATATAATGACTTATATGCTGCCATTCTTTCATTAGGATTGCAAAGAGACATTCTAATTAGACCTCATGAAAACTCCTTACTACTAAGTATCTTCCTATCAAAAAAAAAAAAAAAAAGTTAAGAGACACACATGTTCCTCTAAAAGCCTTATATACTAGATATTTTATTCAAGGACTTTGTAGTTATGAAAAGAAAACACCCACACACTAGGTAATTCCAGGCTACGAGAAACAAAAAGCATGAAAAATGATCAGCCTCGATGCTGAAATCTAATTCAAAGGCAGACCTTATTAAAAATACACCATAGTAAAGGAGAATGTGAAATCAATGCATTCTTCTACTGGAATCATAGTCTAATTATTTCCTTTTGCTATTTATAAAAGGGCTTAGCTCAGCTCTTGGAATCATTGAATAGAGATGTAGGATCCTTGGCATATCCTTTTTCTGTAGTTGGGGAAACACATGTGCTCTGCTCCTTGAACAGATGACCTCTACCAAGTGAGGGAATGTCTCAGAGGAATACTTCCTTTCTATATAGAAGCAGTGACAAAGCAGCAAGATGGCACTCATTAAGTATTTGCTGGATAAATTAATCAGTACCTGGTACTGCTTTCTCCTTTCTACTCTTAATCCATAAGGAAGCATTGAAAAGCCTTGAGAAAATTTATTTTTTACTCTTTCCATTCTACTATTTTGAACTGGAAATGCATAAAGAAAAATAGAACCTGGATAATTTCAGTCCAAATTAGTAGAGAGAACAAAAATGAGATTAAATATATTTTCCTATTTGTAGCTGCCTGGATGTCAAATTTTTGTGATAAAATGAATTCTCATTGTTTTACCAGTGCCTCCTTCCTGGAAAAGATTGTCATTACTAGTAACCCTCATTTGTATGGATTTTTTTCCACTTGATATCGTTGAGTAGGTGACCAATGATGTGTTATTTTTATTTTCATTTTCATTTTTCTTAAGTGGAAACAGGCTTTGAAAAATTCAGTAACTGACCACATGAAAAAGCCACTATGTCAAGGATAGGGCTGGTATAAACGGTTTAAAGAACTTGGATAAGGAGAGGTAGGTGCTGAATCCATGGAATGTGAGAAGTTATTGGCACTGAGCAAAGAAACAAGCCCAAGAGAAAGAAGGCTGACTCACCAGGAAGTGGAATTAGCACAAAAGGTCAACTTTCTCTCACAGATAAAGGAAAACTCACAAGTCATATGCCTGATATGATAAAAACAAAGCTTAGACACTTTGGTAAAAACATAACGTGCCCAGAACACAACTTTTCTAGAAAAGTTTGAGTATGATTTTGAGGAAGATTTAAATATGGGAAAAACATTTTTAAAACTGGGTACCTATTGGGTCCCCGGACAAATTAAAGATTTGTTCTAGAGCCCTTGTCACATCTTGGTATCACTAAGAGGAGGAAAGAGAGAAATATTTTAGGAGTTTTCATTTCAAAACAAGCAAACAAGAAACAAAGGAAAATGAGAAAGAACTGTGTGAAAATAATAATGCAAAATTAATTTTAGATGCAAAATATCATTGCTGCCATTTAAACTAAGGAATAGCTTTTCCAGTACTGCTAGCACAGGCTCACTTCCTTACAACTCAGGGCAGGGGCTGAGATGTTAAAGACACCAGACAAAGAGAAGAGCTAAATATGAAAATCTTCAGGAGGATGTGGGGAAACCATTAAAATTCATTGGTTCAAGCAGTCCATTAAAACATTTTCCAGCACTCTTATTGAGGCTGTGGAAAAACTGGGAACTCGTATTTCTCACTCTAGGATGTGGAAAGTTTAAATTACATGAAGATGAAAAGGAAGGAAATGGCAAAAAGAAGGAAAACCATGATTCAGTTATGGCTAATCTAAATTTATTGGTATTTTTCAATTTAAGAAAATGCAGAGAAGATCAAACAAAAGGATGAGGATGATATGAAACTGTAATTTATATACAAAAAGAAGAGGAAAAAGGAGGATTTGTTAAAATAACACTTGTAACAATGAAGAGAAGCACTCACTAGTCTAGACTGTATATCATTTGTTTATTCACAATTACAATACATATTTGTTGAGTATGCTCTCTACATCATGTTTGTGCCCATAAGAGGGCATGAAAAAGCCACTTAACCATTCTGAAACATGTCAGTATCAACCCAAGTGGAAACTATCTCTTAGCATCAGAATTGCTACTATTTATTGTTTCCCATGTTCTACGCACTACGCAAGACAATTTATATTATATTTCATCGAATTCCTCTCACTGCTCCGTGAAGCAGACACACCAACAGACATAGTAGGTGAGAACCTTGAGGTGCAGAGAGAGTAACTGACCAAAACTCACATGACTAGTAAATAGAGGAGCCAAGGTTTATACCTAAGTATAAGTCTCCTTGATTCAGAGCTCATGCTCCTTCTACTATGCCATGCTTGCTGGCACCTGCATCTTACCCAAGATGGTATTTTCAGTTGGATGAGAAAGAGAATGTTTTCTGAAGACATAGAAACCAAAGGCAGTTCTTTTGGGGTAGGAGGGCCAAATAAGAGAATCTTAGAGAGAGTATATAATGTGAGCACCAAGCCCAGTGCTTGGTGTTTTCTTAGATGTTCAATGTATGATGATACTGATGGAAGATGATGAGAAGAAAGGTGACACAGGGTGGATGGATAAACAATTGGCCACATATAAAGATGTTTCTTTTCCTTTCAGTGAAGTTTATAGGGGACTGTGTGGAGTCATAATTTCAAAGAAATGAAGAGAAGTATACACAACTGAGGTCATGCCAGAATTAGGGTTCCTACAGCTATGGAAAAGGAATATCCCATCAACATCTGAGGGTTGGAGGCATGATCTCCCAAACTCCCCAAATAGAGTACATCCTTATCCCTTTAGGCATCATGCAAGAAGGGTGAGAAATTTTAAAGATTTGAGGTTTTAAGAGTTTATTGTACACTATATTCTTTACTATTATTTGTTTTTCATTTATTTCTGTTAAACTTGTAAATCCACCTCTGTGTTAAAGGTGTTTGCCAGGGAGAAAGTGACTATCTGGTTTCTTATCTTTTCTCAAGCATATATAGGTCATAGGAGGCTACTCAACATTACGAGTTTTTACCATAACCTTTGAAATAAGTTTTTCTTTCCTTCTTTCTTTTCCTTCTTTTCTTTCTTTCTTCTTTCTTTCTTTCTTTCTTTCTTTCTTTCTTTCTTTCTTTCTTCTTTTTTCATGACACACCAAAAAGATTTAAGGGCCCTCATAATGCCTTGGACATATTTTGAAAGAAAAAACATGGACATTTGAACTTACAGAAAACCTTAAATATTTAGAGATAGTAGATTTTGATCACACAGATTCTCGAGTGAAGAAGTTCTAGCTAAATAGCATGGCTGTAGAAAGAGGCCATCAAGTATGAAACCCCAGGTAATATTAAATATAAAACCAAATAAATTTTTTTAATCACATTTCTTAAGATATCTTAAGATGTCTGATCCATACCTAAGCCAGTCTTACCAAAGTTGCAACTAAAAACCTGGCTGAATTTCTTCAGTCTATATCTCAGATGTTTCAATTCACACATTTCTAGTGTGTAATTTTCTTTAGTCTCTTTCCCTTATATATTGGTAGCAAATTATATTTTTCAAAAATATATGTGTAAGTATTTTATGATCCTTATTAATATGAAAAGTAAGGCATTATTTTCACCTTTCCAAAAGTAAAAAAATAAATAAGCATGAACCTAAATTGGCTAACTACATAACAGTATAAAAAAATAAGACACAGTCACCATCCAAAGACAACAATTCTGAATATTTTCTACAGAGCTGTTTGTGTGTTTTGGGGAATGGAGAAGGGTGATAAGCATCAACTAAACTTTTTTGTAGGCTGCCAAGATCATGACATGTACTGTTCTTGTTCCCTGGGACTATTGCCTTTAAGAGAAGCATGGTCTAGAAAATTCACAGCAGTATACTTCCCCAGGAAAGAAATTATTTTCTCCACTCTAAAAGTAGTAATCCTTTTCTAGAATATAAACAATTAATTATTCACATTATAGAATACATTCAATGGGTTGAAATTATCCAAACTCAATCTGCAGAGTTTTGCATAATCATAATTCATAGATGACTCCTTGGTGACCTAGCAGTAACCTCTCTTTTCCTACTATGGGCCTGGTTCTCAGATTCCTGGTCTCATTTTTCTTCCACAGAAGATGCACCATGAAATTATTTTCATACTTAAATCTAAATATACCAGGAGGGTAGGGAGGGGCTAATTATTCCCTATTCTGAAATGAATCCCAGGTACACTTTTATTAAAGAAAGGTTTTATTTATTTAAGTATTCTCTACACCCAACATGGTGCTTTAACTCATGAACAAGATCAAGAGTTTCATGCTCTTCTAACTGAGCCAGCCAGGTGCCCCCATACACACCCCCCCCCTTTTGTTAAAATAATTCTTTAACCTAGGCATTTAGCTGCATAGCCTTACTTCCAACAATTATTTAGACAGGTATTAGTTTTACTGGTTCCTTGCTCAACCTTAGTTTTTATTTCCATATGTCTTTTCTAAGATTTATGTTTCGTTTGTTGGAGAATGTTCACAGGTGGGTTTTTTGTACATCTGAAAAATTGAGATCAGCTAGTTTTTGTAGAACACCTGTTAACAGTGCTTCAGAACAGTGTTTCATAAAGTACACTTTGAAAAACCATGTACGAGTTTTCTTAAGCCAGATTTGATTATTAAGTACTGAGATTTCTTAAGCCAGATTTGATATTAAGATTAAACTTTCTTGGGACAAAAGAACCTCTATAAATATATTAATATAGGACATTTCAGTCATATATTCCTCCCCTGTCTTACCCAGTTGCTGAGTTATAGACAAGTAACAGAAATGAGAAATTAAACATGTTTCACCTGAAGTTTTAAAGAAAAATAAAACAAACTTCTTAAAAAGACAAGACAGGCTGTAGATTTATTAGTATCTCCTATACTCCACTTCCCCTTCCCTCCATAATAGGTAAGTTAAATCATAGTTATGTATATAGGACAAGAATATAATACATCCTCTTCTTGTGAACCAATATTACCCCTCTTATAATTTTGTATTAAGAAAATTACTTTTGTTACCCATTTGTGGAAAATGAGAAAATAATGTTTGGGCAAGAGCAAATGCTAGGGTAAGGAATGAGTCTAGAACTCTAGGCCAGAATAGCAACACTCTTCTGAAGTAAGATTTCTTAAATAAGTACTTTTCATTTAGAGCTGGAAATTTCTACTCCCCACCCAACCCCCACTCAGTTATTTATATTAAAAATTCATTGCCAGAGATTTTAATCTGTAGTATGAGGGTGTCTGAAGAAACCATAAAGACAATGAACTCCATTCTGGAAATTTAGAGTGAAGTTTAAAAGACAAATCTTTTATTGGACATTGGTTACATTAGATTTTGCTGGATGTGGAAAATGAATACAAGAGGCTTCTCCTTTATATCCCGGAGTAGTCTTACCATTCTCGTTGGAGTTCCTACTTGAGAACTTAAACTGGATTTGGTTTCAGTCTCCACAATGAATACGTATGGATGCACAAATGGCTTTTAAACCTTTTGATGTTCATTAAGCGGAAGGAGTGGGGAGCTGTTTCCTGGAAGAGTATGGGGCACCAGGGAGCATTAAAGAAAGAAACAATGGCAGAGGAAATGTCAGTCTTTTGCACTCATAATGTTTCTGTGAACAATACATTTCATGAGTTTGGGGGCCTTGAATGGACGTGTTACAGGTTCCAGTCCTGTTCCCACCACTGTCTTGGGGAACATGCAAAATACCTTTACACTTTAGTTTTACGCTTGAAAAAACAACCAACATTGTACCCGCTTCCCCTAGTCATTTAATGGGGATACTAGTTTGTTTTTATTCCAGACAATATGAAAAGCCTTTTGGAACATATGTAGTCACAAGATCTATTAAAAGGTATGATTATATCAAGTCTTATTCTTTCCACCCTCCAATTCCTCCCATTAATTATCTCATTCTTAAGGACAGAAAATACTAGAAAAATAAAAAGAAGAATATAACAACCCTCCATATCCTCATCCACCAAAAGCAACCTGTTTAACTTGCAACATGTATCCTTACAGTCATATAAATATGTACATGTGTTTTGTTAAAGTAAGAATTAAAATTTCTTAAATTATAACAAATGGAACTTATTTTTTTTTATTAAGCACAGTTATGCAAATAGAAGTCTAGAGGGATTTTATTTCCCACAAAACTTTGTTTTTGTTAAACAACTACCCAAATGTTCATTTTTTTTCTGATTTTCAGTCACAGTAATTCTTAAGTTTTTAAACGGACTTTGTATGATTCAAACATTTCACATGTATTATTGAGTATATACTGTCCAAACCCTTGGAAGTTCCAAAGTTACAGAGAGAGAAATCACAGTAATCTGGAGAATGCCTTACTCAGAAATTCATACATGAACTGCTCAACTGACAAGGCCCCAGTCAGAGTCTAATCTGCTCTTAAGCTTATTACCTTAGGACTTTCAATGCTGAATTTGGTTGAACAGGAAATAATAAAGTAGCAGTTATCTATCACCTATAATTTCTAAAGAACTGAGTTAGAGACAAAAAGTATAAGACATGTCTCTATAACAAAAAAGGAATGGCTCCTCATCCTGTCATAGTTTTAGAGAAATCTCTGAAGAGAATTATTCTATACCCAAATTCCACTGTGACACTCAGTTAATTAAACCATTCAGGAATGAGAGGTATTTAAATTTCAGGTATTCCCAGACCTGGCTCTGTTCTCTCCATTCCTCTTATGTCTATATTTAGAACTGTGCATTATTTCTAATCCCCCCTCCTTTTTTTCCTAATTATTATCACAGTTTTTATTAATTGAGCATTAGGCTCTTGGTAATACTCTCTATTATCATGTGCCCAGCACTTCTAAAAATAGCTTATTTAACCTTTACATCTAGCTTTTGAGATTGGTATTTCTGGTTAGTAGCTATTTGCCCTCAAAAGCCTATTCTCCCCTTTTTCCTGGGCACATAGCCTCCCTGATTGAGATTACATTTCTCAGCATTCCATGCTCTTACCTTCACATTCCATTGGTGAGAATTTTAGTCACATGACCAATGGACTGTGAGGGGAAGAGCCAAACCTCTGCATGCAGGACTTTCTTAAAGCAAGTTGCTCATGCAGGATTTCCTCTTTTCACCCTCCATGCAGGCTTCCTGGATTTACTAAGACCCAGCTTTTTCCTCGTGAATGTGAAATACGTCCTACAGAATGACCCATTGGCAAAATGGAAAGTGTCCATGCCCCTCAATTGCTTAGAGGAGCAAGACTGCCCACCCAACTTCCAATGCTTACCTTAACACATTTACATAAGAAGGAAGAAACAGACTTCTAATCTAAGCCATTGTCTTTTTTAAAAGCATTATATTTTGAGATCTCTTTCTTTCAGCAGCTTAGCCCTTACCTGAGCTAATGAAGAATTATTCGCTTCATTTTACAGATCAAAAAAAGTGAAGTTCATGGGCGTAAGTCACTCATGTCTTAGGATTTTTCCAGCTTCCCTGTCTTGCTCAGTGGAGCATATTTCTGCTGAAAATCAGTCCCTCAAGAATGGGGACAGAACAAAACTAAGTGGGCCCAGGACCAGAAATACTCAGCCCCAATAGGATCCAGGTCAGAACAGTCTTTAATCTTTCCATTTCTGGATCTCAAGTGAGCACCATTTTGTTTAACAGTTCTCCTCGACAGGTTTGCTTTCTCAGAACAGCCTGTCCTCACTGCAAGAAGTTCAAAAAAGGGCTTTCCAGGGTTGTTGGTTATGTGGCATCACACCAGCTTACCTCAACATCTCTGACAAATGGCAGCGGAAGAAACAATTCTTTCCACATGAGTTCCTCATCAGTATCTACCTCTTAAGGCGCATGTTATTGCTTACAAAAGAAATCCATCATCTTGTTTTACAAATAAATACAGTTATTACCAAATTTGTGTTCTGCTGACCAAATAGCACAGCTGTAGAAAGAAAATCTTCAGGAAATAAATGAGGAGACCTCCTCTATAACTCAATACAACCAAAACCTTGAGAATAAATCAAGACAAATGGGAAGCCAGCTGGAGGAAATCAAATAGGCAAAGCAGGTGGGTTAGCCTGTGTTTGAGAAGATGAAACACAGCATGAGACATTGCACATTTACACAAAAGCAAGATCTATAACCTTTGTCAGGCTTTGAACTAAGCTAAATGCATGACTTATTTAAGAAGAGCTGGTAGCTGGGAACCAGTTGAGCTAAGAGTGTCAAGACCAATTCTGAAGATGTTTTCTTATACTTAGCCTGTTTTCATGTTCTCTGAGGATTGCCAAACAGCCAGTAGCAGATGGTCCTTCATATAAGTGTGATTTTAAGTTCTGTCAGGGATGGCATGATTGACTATTTCCCAAGAGTAGCAGGAAGAAGAAATTCTTGTAAAAAAAAATGCCTGTGTTATGTCGGGTAGCTATAAAACAGGCAAAGGATGAGTATACCTTTGACAGGCTCTTCCTTGTTAGGACAAAAACAATACTGGGCCAGACAGCCCTCAATGACTACAACACTTATCTGTGGACACTCAAAAGGGGTAAAAGCTCAAAAACTGAACCACATAACCCCCTGGAATATGTACTTTAGGCAACATAATCGTGTATCCAGCAACACCATAGCCTTTTCCAGAAAAGCCTGCCTTGCTGTTGAGGAGATAGATTTAGATATCACAGTTGATTCCATTTTGGCAGGATTCATGAAGCCAAAAATAATTGCCTCCTTCATTTTGGGCCTCTAAGAATGCTTCTGAAGTTGTAGCTCAAGCATGCAAACACACACACACACACACACACACACACACACACACACACACAAAATAGCGCCAGGAGTCTGATTTCCAGTAATGTCTGGCTCAGACATCAGAGTCAGCCTCAGAGTCATATCCTCAGAGTCAGCCTCTCCTGATTTCTCACACAAAAAGATAAAAACTAACAAAATCCAAAACCTTGAATTTTTAGAATCTGGGAGCTCTTACATCCAACTGGAAGATGTATAGAATTGGATCGAAAAACACAACTGAGAGCCACTGATGCCAAGTCTTTGCAACACAGCAAGCTGCCTTGCCTGAAGAACGTAGAGAAATCCCCACACCATTTGTCCTTTGGCTCAGAAACACCAGAACTATACCAGTGAATAAACTGAGGTGTCCCTCTCCTGCATGGGCGTACTGCTTGATGAAGCAGTCAGAGAGACTTCTGTGCCTCACATGTACTCACTACCATAGTGAGAGTAGTGAGTACTCACATGTACTCACTATAGTTCTTCCTATACAAATGAGAGACTGATCCTCCCAGAAAACAACCTGAGAGTAGTAAGGAGGTTTGCCCAGTTTAGCAAATACTAACAAAGGATAGCCAATTAAATTTGAATTTCAAATAAACTACCAACAATATTTTAATATAACCATATCCCAAATAGTACACGGGGACTCAAGAGAACTTTTTTAGTGTTAAGTGTATCCCTAATACTTATGGAACACACTTAAGCTTACAAATTATTTGTTGCTTATCTGAAATTCAAACTTAACTGGGCATCTTGTACTTTATCTGACAATTGAAGAAAGGGAGGAAATAGAAAATATCATTGTCACATTGCATTATGGAGATATTGATCCCATAAATAAAAGTGGTATAAGTTGAGGTAAACACAAGGAACCCTTGGGACCATTCTAACTGGATGTTATAAATTTACAGTTATTAAATCTGTTTGGAACATTGTCAGTGAAAAGGATAATATCCCAGACCAGCCCAAAACAGACAGAATCACTACAATGGAGACTGCTTCCTAGAAACTAAGAATTGGGCTAGACGGAACTTTCATTGACCTGCCTTCTAGCCAAATTATAGCTAGTCTCCAACAGACACTGAATGTCATGAAGGGAAATCCATATGCCCATCAGTTGACAAACATTGAGTCTTGTTGCATTAGAAGCAAAGAAATTAAAACAAAAGAAAACAAGGGAAAATATATTTCAGAACATGGGAGAGTAACTCCTACCCAAGAACATAAGAGAAGTATTGTTTATACTTCTTGACATAAACAATAGTAACAAAAGAGTATGAAGTTCATGACACAAGAGCCAGAAGTCAAAAGGATGCACTGAGAGGCTAGATATGCCAGATAAAGAAACTTTAAGATTTCGAATTAAATATAGTCAGTGTATTATAAATTTTATTGAAGTCAGTGAGGAAATTACAAACATTGAATCAGAGTTTAACTATGAGATGCTCTCTCAGAACTTATCAGAAAAAAACAAATATAAAACTGAAGCTATTTAAAAAATGAAAAGATGACAGAAAGAATAAAGTTTCAAGAAAAAAGCAATCTAAATTCATCCAAATGAAAAAAAAAATGCATCAGATTTGCCTTCTGCAACTATAAATGCCAGAAGAGAGAGTGGGGAAATAGCTGTAAAATTTGAGTGAAAATTGGTCCACCAATGCCCACATTTACCTAAATTATCCTTCTTGTGTAGAATAAAAAAGACATTCTCACATATGAAAGATGCAGAAAACATATCCCATGTGTACATTTCTTAATAATAAATTTTATTGAGAAATCCTTTATGTGTTCAAGAAAGTAATCAAATTGAGAATTCAAATCTCAGCATGTCCTGGAGAAAGTCTCTTGGTGCTTTCCGTAATCACCCGAAGAACACTTTAGTGATGTTACAGTGTGGTTCTCAAATGCAGAAGAACTAAAAGTGGGGGGCGGGGGGTGATATTTGAAACCACCATCAGTTAAGTCTCATTTCAGATTAATTAAATCAGAAATTCAGAGCAGGAGGCGTAGAAGTGGGCATTGAAAGTCTTAAAAGCTCCATATTTGATTTTCATGTGTAGCGAGGGTTGAGACCCATTGTTTAGTTACAAAACAAGCCTGAGATCAGAGGGCCTGGGTTTGAGCTCCTTGCCTAGGACTTCTGGGACAAGTAGTGAATGCAGGCAAATGGCTCAATCTAGGTGGACTAAATTTACTCATTTTACAAACTGCTATGATCATAGTTGTGCCAGTAATAATAACAACACCTGTCTCATATATTTGTCATTAGCACAAAATTACAAAATATATGTATCATTCACCAAAGGAGGTTTATACAATTTCTAGCAACAGCAAAGTATTTTCATGTCCTTTCTGGGACTGACAGTGTGTGTGTCTTGCTGTTAAGTTGGTCTTTCTCCCACAGATCACCACACTAAGTCATCTTTCCTCTTCACTGTGCTTTCCTGTCTGCTCCAGCTCTCGGCAACCTTGCCTTGCACCCATATCAACTTAGTCCTATTCCCCAATACCTTACCTTATAAAATGGAATTCTCTATTATTTATGACTTTGCACATATTTGCCCTAGATAAACCTTAATTTCCTGTGGGTGGTGTAGGAAGAAGAGAGAGTGATATGGGAAGAATACATAACAATGCACAACAATGCTCATGATAAAGTATTGAAACGAACAAAGAAGTGGGACGCTAAAATGAATATCCAATATTGATTCAATTATGGAAAACCACATAAGGCAAAGACTGGAAAAATAAACTAAGGGGCTGGCAGTGGTTATCTCTTAGTGGTCAGATTATGAGGCACTTTTATGTTTTCTTCATACTTTTCTCTATTTCCCATGAGCAATAGAAGTTCTGTAATAAGTCACAACATGTTTTATAAAGAAAAAGAACTGTGATACTAAGTGGTATATGTAACAGAATCAAACTTTTCCAAAAACATGTATTGTAAAAATACAAGAGAAAAAGTGTAACAAAGATATATGAGTGAAGATATATGAATGGTAAGGGGGCACACGAAAAATTTTCTGAGTGTCATTATTTACTAAGAAAACGCAAATTAAAGTCACAATGAAATATTGGAACATGACTAAATTAAAATGTCTGACTACACCTGGGGTGCCTGGGTGGCTCAGTCAGTTGAGTGCTGGACTCTTGATTTCAGTTCAGGTCATGATCCTAGGCTTGTGGGATTGAGTCCCACATTGGGCTCTGTGCTGAGTGTGGAGCCTGCTTAAGATTTTCTCTCTCCTCTCTCAGCCCCTATCCCCTGCTTGTGTTCTCTCTGTAAAAATTAAAATTAAAATTAATTTTTAATTTAATTTAATTAAAATTAATTTTTAATTTAATTAAAATTAAAATTAATTAAAATTTAATTTAATTTAATTTCTGCCTGGGTGGCTCAGTCGGTTAAGCGTCTGACTAGCTCAGGTCATGATCTGACAGCTTCTGGGTTCGAGCCCCGCATCAGGTTCTGTGCTGACAGCTCAGGGCCCGGAGCGTGTTTCGGATTCTGTGTCTCCTTCTCTCTCTGCCCCTCCTCTGCTCGTGCTTTGTCTCTCTCTGCCTCAAAAATAAATAAATATTAAAAGATATATTTTTAATTAAAATTAAATTTAAAAATGTCTAACTATACCTAATAATAGCCAAATGCACATCTATATTTAATGTTGGCAGCAATGCCTATGATAGAAAAAAAATTGGAGATAACCTATCCAACCCTATAGAAATTATTGGAAAATTATTTTATCACTTGAAAATAGGACATTTACTGTCCACAACAATTATGTTTTGAGAGAATTTTAAATGGTAGGTTAAAAGTTTATAATATAATATTGAGAAAATATGTCACATGTCAACAATAGTTAATCTGTGGCAGTCGTAGGGGATAGCTAATTTCTTTTCTTCATGCTTTTCCAAATGTTAGCATATATTACTTATATTACAAGAAAAAATAATTATGTCCTAATTTAGTAACTGTTTTTAGAATACAGGTACAATTACTTCAACAAAAGCATTCATTCTTTATGAACCAGTGTCCCTTGCTGTGAATAACTTGGGTTCCTGTGGCAATGGTTTTTCTTGATATATTTTGTATTTTTGACTTCATTATTGGTCCATCTAATATTCTATATGGCATTGGTACTCAAAATGTGGTGTGTAGGGGCGCCTGGGTGGCTCAGTCGGTTGAGCGTCTGACTTCGGCTCAGGTCATGATCTCGCGGTCCGTGAGATCGAGCCCCGCGTCGGGCTCTGTGCTGACAGCTCAGAGCATGGAGCCTGTTTTGGATTCTGTGTCTCCCTCTCTCTGACCCTCCCCCATTCATGCTCTGTCTCTCCCTGTCTCAAAAATAAATAAATGTTAAAAAAAACTGCAGTGTGTATCCCTGGCAGTTCCTGAATTCAAAAGTATTTTTATAATAATACTAAGACATTATTTGCTTTTTACATTGTATTGACACGTGTACCAATGATACAAAAACAATAGTGGATAAACTTCTGGTGCCGTTATCATGCATCAGGGAGGTGACACCAAACTCTACCAGTTGTCACTGTTTTCTTTGCCATCACATACTCACTGTAAAAAACAAAAAAAACAAAAAGACAAAAATATTTACTTTAGAATGTCCTTGAGGAAGCAGTAAAATTTATTTTATTATCAGTCCTGAGTACATGTGTTTTTAATATTCTCTATGACACAATAGGAAGTGAACCTGAAGCATACCAAGTATGATGACTGCCTTAAGGACAAACAAGCACAACAGCACAAGTGCTATAGACTGAATTCGAAGCTGAATTGTCACTTTTTTCATGGAACACCCTTCTTGCTTGAAAGGAAGACTTGGGGCACCTGGGTGGCTCAGTCAGATTTTGGCTCAGGTCATGATCTCAGCGATCTTAGGCTGGAGCCCCGCGTCAGGCTCCGTGCTCACAGCTGGGAGCCTGGAGCCTGTTTCAGATTCTGTGTCTCCCTGTCCTTCTGCCCCTGTCTCTCTCTCAAAAATAAATAAACATTTAAAAAAAGAAAGGGTGACTGACAAAGAGCTATGGTCATTCAGAGCTGTATATTTGATAGACATTCCCTTGAAAATGATCAAAGTGAGCTTGTTCCTTCTAGGAAAACAACTGGCAGTGTTTTAGTCAGTGATAAAATCTGAGCTTTCTGGTGAAAGAATTTTGAGAAACGTATCCATCACTATAAGTTTAACAGCTTTCCGATACCTAGTGACTGTTCTATATAATAAATTTAGTATTATTGAATATGATTTTTTTCTATGTTACATGATGAAATGGGTGCACATTTAGAAAAGCAATGTAACTCACCGAACCAACATTTTACAACTAACCCGTGCATGATGTTACAAAGTGATGCACGGGCAAAAGATCCATTCAAAGCGCAACAGAGACCAACGGCCTTTAAGCTAATGAAGTAGAGTGTGCTGACAGTTTCAGATTCTATACTGCAATGAACTTTTTAGAGGTTATTATTATAATACCTTTTCAGTCACATTTGAATATCAGGTAAATTTTTCTTTATATATTTCAGTAAAAATAACATATCCCAATAGATTAAGTGCAGAAACATGTAACATAATTCAATTAAGGTATTCTCAATAAATCCCTGAGTTGGGTTTATAAAGCCATGAGTTTAGAGGCCCCCTGAGGTATTGCTTTAAATGAATGAGAATTACTATCAGTTTTCTGGTACGTACATTCAACAAAACAAAAGAAACTGCCTTGTTTTAAAAAATTATCTTAATGAGACATTTTCTCTGATGTCTTTTGTATCAGACATAAATAAATCATCTGTAAATATTTATTTTTTGGAAATCATCCTAACGTTATTGACCTATACACCCAAAATACATTTTTCCAGTGTATCAGTTAGGATCGTGTTTAACAATATAAAACCAAAATTACAGTGAAAGAGATTAATTTTTCTAACATAAAAAGAAGTTCAGGTAGGTCCTCCAGGGCTGGTGCAGTGGGTTTCACAACGTGGTACATGTTTTAGGCTTGTTACAGCTTTCTTCTTTGCCATTCCTAGCATAAGATTTTAATCTTCAAGTTTGCAGGGTGGTCACTCTACCATCCATGCTCCAGGCAGGAAGAAAGAGGCAAGGAAAGACAGCATTAGGAGCTATTAGTTTTGCATCTCGTTGGCTAGAACTGTGTCACATGACCACTCAAAGCTGAAAGAGAGGCTGAGTTTTAACTCTTACTATCCTTACCGTCACTCACCCCTGACAGGCAGGGGAGAAATGGATTTGAAAAAACACATTGGATCAGCCAGTCCAAGTGCCTACTTTTTTGAGTAATATTGGCTCTTTTCAGTGGAAGAAAAAATAGAAACTGACAACCCACAGGAAAAATCAAGGTAGGCATGTACCTCCTCTTGGGTGAAATGAATACAGTAGCATTGACAGGGTGGCCAAAGGTGATATTAACTACAAAGCACACTCTGTTGAAAAGTAAACAGTAAATGCAGAACTTGGTTATATTCTTAAAAAAACAAGAAAAAAACGAATTTGTAATTTTTCTTGTAGGAGAAAAAATCATTTTAGGATCAATAATCCATTACAGAATAGCAAATTTAGCTTCTGCCAATCTTCATCATGTGGCTCACAATATGTAAGGAAGATAAAAGAAGGGAAGACAGAATGTTTGTGAGCCAGTGCTTACTAGAAACAGTCATCTGAAGATGATATCACGATTCTTAATTGTAGGAAGGCTTCATTCCTTCCACATTTGCTGTTAAATGAGCACAACTGTGTGTCTGGCTCTTTATAGTTAGGTTACAGCAATGCATAAGGTATCATCTGAGGAAACTCAACATTCCAGTGAAATTTGCTCTGAAGTTTTGCCCATTACTTTATCCACAAGAGGTTGATCAGCCAATTGATATAAAATTCTATGGAAAATACTACGGATATCAAGATTTCTGCCGATATTTTATATACTTCTCAAGATACAAAATACACTTTGCCCTACAACAGAGTCACTGAGTACATAATAAATGACTTAGTGACTCTTATTGGATAAGAGACTGGAGATAATTTTCTTGAAACCAAATTCTTACAAATTACTTTAAATAGGAAGTAGAGAGGAAAGCAATATAGCTATGTGCTTAGAACAGATTAATTATTATTCCTGCACTAGGAAGGAGATTGAGGAGCAAAAATTAGACTAGAAGTTTCTTTTTGCTGAAAGAATCAACTAAACTTTATTTTTTATTGTTAGCCAAATCATAATTTATGTAATCATTTCTATATCATTGTTGCCAATTTTTTCTATTGTTAATGAAATTGTAAAAAAATCTTTGTGTGCTCTACTGTAGTATATCCTTTGGTATTCTTATTCATTTTATTTTCATTGAAGTACAGTTGACACACAATGTTTATATCAGTTTTAAGTGTACAACAGTGATTTGACAAGTCTATTTTTTTAATTTTTTTTAACGTTTATTTATTTTTGAGACAGAGAGAGACAGAGCATGAACGGGGGAGGGTCAGAGAGAGGGAGACACAGAATCTGAAACAGACTCCAGGCTCTAAGCTGTCAGCACAGAGCCCGACGTGGGGCTCGAACTCATGGAAGGCGAGCTCATGACCTGAGCCGAAGTCGGACACTTAACCAACTGAGCCACCCAGGCGCCCCGACAAGTCTATACATAATGCTGTGCTCACCACAAGTGTAGGTACCATCTGAGAAGTGACTAAATTTTATCTTCTTTCTAAGAAGATAGGAATATCCAAATAAAAAATAATACTTGAGGGCCAAATTGGATACTTTCTTCAGCTTTCCTAAATTTCAATGGTAGAAAATATTATGTATATATATCATCTGATATATTTTTTTAAGTATGGCTTTTACATTTTTTCTTTAAACCAACATTTATTTGAAGTGGCTATTAAACTTCTTGATGAGTTTTTCTGCCTTGGAGTCTGCTGTTAGTCCCAAATAAAACCAAATACCTACTCAGATCTTTTTAACAGTTTACCAAGATTAAATGTGCCCAAACCATAACATTTCTGTGGGTTTGACATTCTAGATTCTGCTTTCAACCCAGCAGATGTTTAATTGGGGGAGGAAGGGAGAAAGAAATTTCCAGGTTTATGTAGCCATTAGCGGAAGTCAGAACAATAGATAGGCTTTAGCCAAGCCTCTATTTAAACATCCAGCCGTTTGAACCTGAAGAGGGTCTCTAATTAGTCAATTCTGGTTCTGTATAACTTTGGGCCCCATGGTTCAGCATTTAGTCCTTTAAATAGGTTATAGTAGTGGAATATCTTTGCACATACGTATCTCTGTATTATGAAAATTTTGTGACAGCTTTTAGAAAAGGGGCGTATCTATTAGATATTTTATTGGAGAACATTTATGAATATCAAGTCCCTGCTTAGTTCTAAGTCTTGGCTGATAGGATTTCTTGTGGATCCTATTTCTCTAATGAAATAATGTTCCACCTGGAACTGTCTTTCCTTCATTCTTGTTAGTTCTATTAAAGTCCAAATCAGTATACAAAAATTCAACTTTAATTTTAAAATATCACTTTGCTTGTGTGTAAAAGCACAAGGCGTTTTCATATAGATATCAAATGTAAGTATAATGAAAACAGATTCTGACTACAGTAGTCCCCCTTTGTATTCTGGACATATGTTCCAAGACCCCCAGTGGATTCCTGAATTATGGATAGTACTGAACCTTACATATACTATGATAGTATACATACATACCTATGAAAAAGTTTAATTTATAAATGAGGTTTGGTGAGAGATTAACAACAATAAGTAATAATAAAAATAGAACAATTATAACAGTATACTGTAATAAAAGTTCTGCGGATGTGGTCTCTCTCTCTCTTGCTGTCTCAAAGTACCTTATTATACTGTACTAATCCTTCTTCTTGTGATGATGTGGGATGATAAGGTGCCTATATGATAAAGTGAAGTGAGGTGAATGAGGTAGGCATTGTGACTTAACGTTAAGCTAGTATTGATCTTCTGATGATAAGTCAGACGTCATCTGCGTCCAGACCACGGTTGACTGTGGGTAACTGAAACCTCAAAAACTAAAAACAAATATGAGGGGAACTACTGCACGAGGCAAAAGAGAAGGGGAGAAAGTATAGTCCTGAAATGCAGAAGATCTGACCTTTGTCCCAGTTCTGCCATTCATCATTAATCTCCCTTTGTTTTTTCATACAACAAGGTTAGGATATTGAAATAAAATATCAAATATTTAGAAATATCAAATTTCTAAAATTTCACAAATCTTGTAAGTATTAGAGAATGGGCATATTCTATTTATTGTTATTTTACCTTTAAATCTTTGCAGGATATCTAGCACACCAATATTGTAATGACATCAGGGAATACCTTACAGTTTACAAACATCACATGCACTATTAGGTTATTATTTTTTATCTCTTTAGGCCCATCTCCCAGGAAAACGTAATTATGAGGACTAGAACAGATTGTTCCAAGAGAAAGTCTTCCTTTGAACAAAGAGGAAGATTTGTACTCCTAAAATCTCATCTGGTAGTTTTTGTAAAATATATGACCTATTAAATCTAAAATCAAAGCCCACTTAATACTTATTAAAATTGTTCAGCCTCTCATGAAATTTTACACACTGCAGATTAGGAAGAAAATGTATACATTTTTCAAAACTCATACCAATGACACCACCCTTTTTCATTAGCATCATATCAAAATACAAATTTATCCAGGACCTCCTTGAGGCAACATCTGTTCCATATTTACTTTGCTATTACCAATATTTTCAGTTTTCTTAAACCTACTTCTAACGATAAACTTGATTTCATAGAAGTCTAATTTCAAACACTGTAGAACAAGGCTCCCTTTGTTGAATTCAGAATCTACAGTACTTAGATTATGGAAGTGTGTTTTTAATGAAGAACTTCATAGGAGGTATTTAGATCATTATTAATTTCATACGATACCAGTGGGAGCTCTATTAGCATTTCCCCTCTCTGCTATTCACAAAGTTATTGTGATGGTTTTATCATTTCCATAATGCATCATTATTTTTCTCCTGACTTTTCCTGAGTTCCAGAGTAACATATTTCTCACCCCAAACCCTCTCAGGTGATTAGACTTTATAACTGCCCTCTGGGGCAACTTTATTTCATTTTGAGCAACTCTTGCAAGAAGTGCACACACACACACTCATCCACAATACAAACGCACAATCCATTCACTTATTCGGTGAACACTCGTTGAGCACCTTTTATATCCTGGACACTCTGCTAAATATTGTGGACGTCAAAGTAAATATTACATGCTTTTCCTTTAAGCAGAGTGCAGTCTATTGGCTAAGACAGACGTATAGCTAAGCATTACAGTGAATCGTTAGGTGGCAGATTAATTCAGATAAGTGCAAAGCCCAGATACAGATCAGCAGGGGAAGGATTGCTAGGACAACACTTTTTAAATTGAAGATAAGAGTGAAGGCAGGGGCTGTGCTGCCACATGCTAGAGGTGGGACTGGGGATCCTCTTTATCTTCAAAGGAAGTCCATTTATTCTCCCACAGGGTGTGCATCGCATACACAAGTGGTTGGTTATTAGACCCTCTGAGCTTCACAACCCCATTCATTCGTTCTCATTCCTCAGACTCAAACCATGTATTCTCATTCCCCAGAGAAAAAAACCTCCTTCACTTTGGGATTCCTGCTTTCTAGTTACGACCTTCCTGTACCCTCCTTGCTGTTGTTCATCGACACCCTTGTCACCACTCCACGTTTATCAAGGACCTCAGCACTCTGATCATCTTCTTTCTTGCCACCAATTTCCTAGCCGGTTTCAATGTCAATGCAGACAACCTGAACTAACAAACTTTCTGTGCAGTTCCCTGATCTTTTCAATTCCAGGGACCAGCACTGCCTGGTCCCTCCCACCTGGAACTTACCCGCGCCCTCTTATTTGCTTGATCTGGATTCTTAAACTGCTTTCAGCAATTCCTTGCTTCGCATCCTATTTCTCTCAATCCCTTCTTTTCAGTCCTCCAGTTCTTTGACCACATCAAGACCACCACCGCGTTACTCTCCATTTTCATTCTATCCTTCCAGCTTGTCTTTTCTTGACTTGTGTCTGCCTAAACCCAAAGGGTTATTAATTCATCCCCTTGAGACCGAGTGTGCCTGACACAAGCACCTGCTGAAGAAAACACGAAGCTTAGCTTTCTCTTTCTCAGCCTCATAGAAATCACTTTAATCTCCTACCAGCCAATCTCCTTGATGCCCTTGGTATTTTATTTATCACTTTCACCTGATGGCTGAAATTCACAATCATAAGAAAACACTGACCATCAGACCAGCACCACTTTGACTTCTTGACCTCCTTCAGCCAACATCTGCATGTATCACAAACTATCCCCTTCCATTTCATTGGGAAGAGAGACACCCACCTCTGGCGAAAGCTAGTCTCTCTCTAACCTTTATCTGGTTCTCATTTCTGCCTATATCCTCACCCACCTGATTCACCCATCACCTTTTTCTCTCTTCATACCAGCCTCTCATTTTCAACAGATTAACGTAGTTAAGTTACTTTCGACTAAAAAACCATACTCCTTTCTGTTTCTGGTTCCTGCTCCATCTATTTCTTCCCCTTCTCCCCCTCTCATAACTAAGGGTCCACAAAAAAAAAAAAAAAAAAAAGAAACATGTGCTCTTAGCTTCCACTTCCTCACCTATGCTTTATCAGTTTTTATTAAAAAATATTTTACATGTGTAAAATGATATGTATATATAAGATGTAAATGGTAATTAAAATGTGTCCAGAGTTCAGCTTAGGATATAGAATATTATCAATGCTTTTAAAATAAGCTTGTGGGGTGCCTGGGTGAGTTAGTCCGTTAAGCGTCTGACTTCGGCTCATGGTTTGTGAGTTCAAGCTCGACCTCGGGCTCTGCACTGATGGTGGGGAGCCTGCTTGGTATCCTCTGTCACCCTCTCTCTCTGCCCCTCCCCTGGTTGCTGTCTCTCGCAAAAATAAATAAACCTTAAGAAAAATAAGCTTGTATTTCCCTTCTCAATCCACCCCTTCCCCTACAAAGCAATCATGAATTTTTGCTCTTTTTCATTTGCTTCTCTATAATTTATATAGACCTCAATAATACAATTTCGTTTTATATGTTTTGATTTTATATCATATCTATAATACTGTTTGTATTCTTTTATGACTTGCTTCGTTTGTTTGTTGTTTGTATTCCACACAAGTTTTGTGCAATGTATCTATATTGCTAAGCAGAGAAGTTGTGGTTCATAATGTGTTATAGCACAGGAATTTACTATAAATAGATGTTTCCAGTCGTTGCTATTATTCTATTGAACCACAGGACATTATATAGTTCCGTAGTTTAAAAATATTTGATTTCAAGTATTTACTGTGGTTTATTCTACACAGAAAGTTCTGTTGTAAACATTCTTGCACATGTCTTCTTATGCCACGTGTGAGAAATTTTCTAGGCCGGGACACCTCTATATTTACTACATAAGGTAAAATTATCTTGCAGATTTATTGTTCCAGTTAGTATCACCATCATCAATGTTTATTTTTTTTTTAATTTTTTTTAACGTTTATTTATTTTTGAGACAGAGAGAGAGCGCGAGCATGAATGGGGGAGCGTCAGAGAGAGGGAGACACAGAATCTGAAACAGGCTCCAGGCTCTGAGCTGTCAGTACAGAGCCCGACGCAGGGCTCAAACTCACGGACCGCGAAATCATGACCTGAGCCGAAGTCGGATGCTTAACCGATTGAGCCACCCAGGCGCCCCATCCCATCATCAATGTTTAAAAGGTCCCATTGTTTCACATTCTTAACATCACATGGTATAACAGGAAAAAATTGCAAATCTGTTAGATATAAAATTATATTTCATTGTTTTAAAAAAGCTTTTTTAAGATTTTTTTAATGTTTATTTATTGTTGAGAGAGAAAGAGAGAGAGCAGGGGAAGAGTCAGAGAGAGAGGGAGAGAGAGAGAGAAAGAGAAAATCCCAAGCAAATTCCATGGTCAGCGCAAGAGTCCAATGTGGGGCTTGAACTCACGAACCATGATATCACCACCTGAAACAAAATCAAGAGTCAGGTGTTGAACTGATTGAGCCACCCAGGCATCCCTTGTTTTTTAAAAAAACTTTTTACTAAGACTTTATTTTTTTAGAGCAGTTTTAGGTTTACAGCAAAACTGAGGGGAAGGTACAGAGATTTCTCATATACTCCCTATCTCCACACTTGCATATTCTCCCCCTTTATTAATACACCCCACCAGAATGGCACATGTTATCAATCTTGGACCTACCCTGACACATGCCAGTCACCCAAAGTCTGTAGTTTACACTATGGTTCATTCTTGGTGTTGCATATTCTCTGGATCTGGACAAATGACGACATGTATCCATCATTAGGGTGACATGAGAGTGTTTTTGCTGTCCTGAAAACCTACTGTTCTCTGCTTATTTGACCCTTCTTTTTCCCAACCCCTGGCAACTGCCAATCTTTTTACGTTCTCCATAGTTTTGCCTTTTCCAGAATGTCATATAGTTGGAATCTTATAATATGTAGCCTTTCGGATTGGCCTTTTTCAGTTAGTAATATGCATTTAAGTTTCCTCCATGTTTTTCATGGCTTGATCATTTCTTTTTAGTGTTAATATTCCATTATCTGGATGTACTTCAGTTTATCCATTTACCTACTGAAGGATATTTTGGTTGCATTCGAGTTTGGGCAATTATGAACAAAGCTGCTATAAATACCTACATGCAGGTTTTTGTGTGGAAATAAGTTTTCAACTTATTTCGGTAAATACCTTAAAATCTTTGGCCCATCTTAAATGGTTGTTTGTTTTCTTATTGTTGAGTGACTAGATTTCACTGTTTTGGTGATCTTATGTCTCTGGACTGTGAACTTCACAAGTGTTTTTGTTTTTCTTCTCCCCCACTTAGGTGGGACAGGATGACTACAGCCGACTGGAGTTAGGATTTACCTCCCTGCCCAGGTCCATTGGGCTCTGATAATATCCTGGCCAGTTAGGCTCCCATCAACTAGTTTCTCCTGAAGTCAGTCCTTGTTTAAGAAGAACACAGATGATTCAGTTTATTTTAAAATGCTTCCTTTTCCCCTCCCCCTGCCAGAGCACCATTTTTCTCTGATATTTATTGTAGGAACCTGGTGGAGGTCTCAGAAGCAAAACTTAAAGTATTGTGGCCTCCCGTGGCTAGGTTCCTGTGGAGTTTTTAACTCTCAGAGTTGTCCACACTGATGTCAAGCAACTTGTCAGGACAGGCCAGGCTTTTTCTTAGCGTATTCCTGGTTCCCAGCGTGCTTTCCATGAGTGAATCTGCTCAGGTAAGTGGCGACACACTTTCTTGTCCTTTCCCTCCAATCTGGGGCACAACGTTCTCTTTGCTCTCAACTTTTCTCTGGACCCAAGAAAGATTGTTAATGTTGCATTCTTTTCAGCTTTGTACTTGTCTTTAGGATGGGTCATTGTCCAAACTCCTAATGTGCAGAATTGGCTTTTCTGGTTCGGTTTTTTTGTTTGCTTGTTTATTTTTCTGTTTAGTAATGAGGTGGTGTACTTTTCGTATTTTAATTGGCTATTTGTGTATTTATGTTCCCCATTTTCTACTTAAAAAATTATTTAGTAAGTATTATCTGTAAATTTTGAATGCTAATTGTTTTCACTGATACAGCTGGCAAACACATCTTTCCAGTTGTGGCACATTTTTCCTCCTTGTTTTTAGGTTTTTAGCCGGTCTTTTGATGAACACGATGGTGTTCTTAATGTTAATAGAGTCCAATTCACTAATTGTTTTTTTCAGTTTTTTTGTTGTTGCTGTTGTTGTTAAATCCTTTGCTACACCACGATAACGGGGATCTATTTCCGTTTGGTTATGCAAAAAGTTTTAAGTTGGGACTTTGACACTTAATTTTTAAATCCATTTAGAACTGATTTTTGAATGAGATATGAGGTAGGAATCCATTTTCATTAAAAAAAATATATGGATACCCTTTTCCAGGGCACTACCTATTGAGTCTTTCCTCTTTTGCTCACATATCCCGTTGTCAAAACTGGCCTACACCAAGTTTCCTTATAAGGAAACTTTGGTTTAATTCAGCGCCTGCTCTTCACTTCAGCTGATCTGTTTGTCTATTTCTGCACCAAAGAAACCATGATATCTGTAAGGGCATGTCTCCATGATTGGTTTCAGGTTTCTTGACTCTAATCCTTCCACTTAAATTGTCAAATCAGGCTTTTAAACTTCAAGGAAAATCCATTTTAGAATTTGGAAGAAATTTCGTGGACTCAGTATATCAATTTGGGGATAACTGACATATTTAAAATATCGAATCTTTTATTTATGTATACATATTTCTTAACATACGTCTTTTAAAAGCTACTACAAAAATATGTTTAATTCTACAAATTGTATTTTCTGTTTAAGTTTTGTATATTGATTATTTATAGTTGTTGAATTAAGCTCTTTTACTAATTTATATAATTTGTACCTTTCTTTGGGTTTTTAATGGAGATAATCATACCTGCAAATAATGAGGTTTTTTTTTTCCATTCTTTTTTATTCTTACATATTTTATTGAATTTGCTTGTTTTCATGTGCTTTCTAAGATCCTTAGTTCAATGTTAAATAAATGTGGTGATAGTGAGCATCTTTCTTTTATTCCTCTTTTGGAAGAGAATGATTTTACCATTTTACCAAAGACTATGATGTTTCTTAAGAAAAGTTGACACACACTCTTTGGGAAGAGTTGGAAAAGTTTCCTTCAACTCAAGTTTGCTGAGAATTTCTAATATGAATGAACACTGTATCTGTTTTGCTTGCAAAAAAGTGAGATGATTTTATGAGTTTTTACATTTTGTGTTTTTAATATAAATTAACTTAAATTTTTGACTAGCTTATATTTTGGAAAAAGTCAACTTAGTGTGTTTTTTAATATATTGTTGGATTTGGTTTGCCAATTTGTCACAGGATTTCAGCATCTGTGTTTATAATAAAGACTGAACCTATAATTTTTCCTTTGAGACTTTGCTTACTGGGTTTTGGAATCAAAATTATAATCTCATCAAACAAGTAAAAAAAGAAGTGTCTCATCATGTTTAGTTTCTGGAAGAACGTATGTGATCATTGGAATTACTTGTTCTTTATATATCTGGTAGAATTTGTTGTCACCGTGGGGACGTGGGACATGGGATGTTTTATGGGAGATCGCAGTTGAATTTTTTCAATGATTACAGTATGACACAGATCTACTAGTTCCTTCATATATCCATTTTTGTAAGAGATAATTTTCTGGAAATGTGCCCATTTCATCTAAGTTTTCAATGTATTGTGTGCAACATTTTGCTATCATTCCAGTTTTTGTTAGTTCGGAAGCTTCGCCAGCATTATTTATATATTTCCCCTTTCTTCTTGATCAATTTTGTCTGAAACATCTGTATTTGTGTTCAAAGAACAGATATGGTTTTGTTGATCTCCTTATTGTATCTTTATTTTTTACTTTATTAATTTTGGGGTCTGTCTTTATCACCTCCTATGTTTGGGATTTTTGTTAATATTTTTCTAAACCAAGATGTCTGCTTAATTTATTTTCAGCTTTTCTAATACAAAAGCCTTACTATGTAAGGCTATAAATTGCTTTCTGTGAAATATCTATATTCTACGTTTTTTGATACATAATTTTTTTTATAATTATAAAACTTTCTAATATTTATTGATGGCTTTGTGTTATTTAGAAGTGTTTTCAAATTCCTAAACATGAATCTTTTCATAATCTTCTTATTGACTTCAAACTTAATTTTGTTGTAGTTCTAGAATGTGATTCATGTTAAATCTTTGATATTTGTTTCATAACTATTGCATGGTTTCTCTATATAGTCAGTATCATGAATGCTTGCAAATAAGGTTTTTCTCTAGTTGTTTTGTATTTTATTCTACATAATACAGTGAAACCTGTTAATTGTGTTCTCAAAGTCTTCTATATCTTAACTGGATTTTTTTTTGAGGGGAGGGGGAAACTAATGGATCTATCACTTGCCAACCAATATATCTCAAAAATCACTCACTATGACTTATGGATCTCTCTCTGCTAATTTTTACTGTGAACATTTGGAATTGTGAAATTTGGTGCGTGCGATTTCTTTATCATTAGGTAGTAACCCACTAACTGAAACCAGGTTTTTTACCTTAAGTTCAATTTTATCTATTTTATCTGCTATTAGTATAGCCACATTAACTTTAGTTTACCCTTTCATTGAAAAATGTAGGTTTATATTTTACTTTTATTTTTACTCTCTTATTTTGTGCTATTTATGCTTAATGCAGTTTAGAATTAACCTGCATCTTCATATGACTTCAGCACATTTTAAGTCTGATCATGCTCTTTGTGACTAACTAGTTGTTTGATTTCTCCCTTGGTTATTATTTTTAAAACTCTCTTGCTGAAAATACCCTAAGGTATGTCATGTCCTTGCATAATTTTCTCCCTTTGAGTTTGGGGAGAGCTTGTGACTTGCTTCTAACCAATAGAACATAGCAAAAATACTGGGATGTCACTACCTTGATTACATTATATGGCCAGGGTGAAGGGACGATACATCCATTATTTACATACTGGAGAGATTGTCCTTAATAACTTGAAGTTAGATGTCATTTGTGGGAGGTTCTATGAAACAAAGTGGACTCCAGCTAATAGCCAGGAAAAGGTCTGGGTCATCAGTTGTAGAGCCTCAAGGAAATTAGTTCTGCTAATAATAGGAATGAACTTGAAATGGATCCTTTTTCAGTAGCCCTTCCATATGAGAACAGCTCATTTATGCCTTGACTGCAGTCATGTGAGACCCCAGGTCATATAACCCAACTATGTTGTATCCAGACTCCTGATCCTTGGAAACTTAGAGATAATAAATACTGGTTGTTTTAAGCCGCTAAGTTTGTGGTACTTTGTAACATAGCAATAGAAGACTAATATACTCTAAATTTATGTTGTATTATTTTATAAAGTTAATACTTGTTTAAGTTCACTCACTTTTACTATTTAATTTGCTCACCTTTCCTTCTTGAACTCAATTTTTCTGAAATGATTTTTTCTTAGTCTGGAAGTATGTATTTTAGAATTTCTTGTTTTTATTTTCTTCAAGTGATATTATAGTAGTATATAATTCTAGGTATGTAGCTATAAAATTGTTTTAATAAATGGGATCCTATATTACAGTTTCTGCCTTCTGTTGTTTGGAATTCAGTTATCATTACAGTTGTTTCTTTGGAGGTAGTGTGTTTTTCTCTCCGGATTTTTTTTTTAAATTTTTAATGTTTTACTTATTTTTAAGACCGAGAGAGACAGAGTGTGAGTGGGGATGGGGCAGAGAGAGAGGGAGACAGAGAATCTAAACCAGGTTCCAGGCACAGAGCCTGATGTGGGGCTCGAACTCAGGAACCGTGAGATCATGACCTGAGCCGAAGTCGGACACTCAACTGACTGAGCCATCTGGGCGCCCCATCTCTCTGGATTTTTTTTAAAGGTGTTTTCATTTGTGTTCTCTAGTTTGCATAAGGCTGAGCTTATTTTGTTTCACTCATCCCTTCTGTTTCTCTGCTCTTTGTTTTTAGAATTTTGATTTGACTTAGATTACATCTTAATATTCTTTGCTTCATGTTCCTCAACTGCTTTCATGTTTCTTCTATAACTGTGTCTTCTCATGGGGCAAGGTGCTTCAGATCCATATTCCAGCTTGTTCCTGCTCTCCTCAGTCATGTCTGAGGCTAAGTGGCACACCTATCAAATTATTTTTTTAAAGTTCATTTATTTGTTCTAAGAGTGTGTGTGTGAGGGGGAGGGGGAGGGGGAGAGGGTGGGAGAGAGGTGGGGGGAGGGAGGGGGAAAGAGAGAGATCCCAAGCAGTGTCCACACTGTCAGTGCAGAGCCTGACCTGGGCCTCGAATCCACAAACTGTGAGATTGTGACCCGACCCGAAATCAAGAGTTAGATATTTAAGTGAGCCACCCAGGTGCCCTGCACACCTATCAAATTCTTACTTTAACTGTATTTTCATTCTGTATGTCCAAGTTATTGTGGATTTTTATTTCAACTGCTCACTTTTCTTTATACGTCACTTTGTCCTTACTCATATTTTGTTGAAGTTCATTTTTTTGAGAGAGCGTGAGTGAGCATGCATGAGCAGGGGAGGAGCAGAAAGAGAGGAAGAGAGGGGATCCCAAGCAGGCTCCGTGTTGTGAGCACAGAGCCCAACACAGGGCTTGAGCTAGAGAGCCATGAGGTCCTGACCTGAGCGGAAATCAAGAGTCTGAGGCTTAACCGACTGAGCCACTCGGGCGCCCCTTCCTTATTTGTTGTTGTTGGGTTTTTTTGTTTGTTTGTTAGGTTTTTGTTTTTGTTTTCCTTGAGATACGCTAATCTTGGAAATGTAACAATTGGAATATCTGAGCTCTTTCTAGGTCTGATTTGTTGAATGTGATGAAACATTCCGATGAAACTCTTTCACTGTTGCCTTTTTTCTTTTGTACTTTTAAATTCTGAGATGAGGTAGGAACTTGACAGGAGGAAATTCTTTGAGGCTTGATTTGATGGTTGATTCAACTCGAGAAAACTATTACCTTCTTCTGACAGGCGCTTGGGGAAGCTTTAAGCCTGGGTTTGCTGAAGTCTCTATCAGACTGCAGGCAGGGAAATGTGGGACGCTGGCCTATAGGAGGATTAGCTCTGGCTTAAGACTTACCAGAGGACATTTTGTTTATTTCTTAATTCAAGGCATATTTTGTTGGCATTTTCTTTTTTTCTAATTGACACTTTAACTGAAGATTCGGTTCTTTACAGGTCTCAGAACTGGAATCCAGCTCTTTGACCAGTACAGACCCGAGTTTGTCAAGGTCAAAACCGAAGCTCTAGGTTACTGGAATTAACAGATGATTTCATTGCTTACAACTCTTTGAGTTAGTTTTTCCCACAAGTTTTGGCCTCTGATGACTCTGATCGTTTCTCTTACTCTCTCCAACTCAAACATTCAGGAGCTTTGCAGCAGGATCATTTTTCAGGATATTTACTCTGCCAATATTGTTGGAAAAGGAAGTCTCTGTCTACTCTTCACCTTCCTGTAACCAGGGTTTGCCCTTAGCATTTTACAGAATCTACCCTTTGTCGGGTCACCAGTGACATCATAATTCCTAAGTAAAGTAAATTCCCATCAGGTCTTTGCTCCTTTTGTAGCCTGTGAAATTATCATCTGCTTTATTAATCACTTTTCTTCCTTACATTATCAGATGCCTTTTTCTTATTACATAGGCATGCACACAAACAGACACATACACACACTAACTCAGCACCTGCCATTACCAACATGTAGTATGTTCTTTTTCACACTGCCTGCTTTCCTAATGAGGTCTACCAAGAAGTAATAACAAACCAAGGAAATTTTCCCAATCCTTTTTCTGTCCAGTGGGGTAGTGGACATAGGTCTCAACAGCTCAATTTTCTAAAAATAATTGTTAAAGAACCAATTGTCTTTGAAGACAGCACTGTCATTATTCTAAAAATGCCCCATCCCATCTTAGAATTTTCCCATTGCTTAAAATCCTGTTACTTGCTGATTTTATTATACTCATCCTTCATACTTGACTTATTTGCTTCAAATTACTAGTGATTAAATGGCTAGGTGCTCTTCTTTTAATGGCAGCTTTCCAATTCTATACAAGCTACAAAAGCCAACTTGAATAAAGCTGCTCTTGGAATAACTGGAGTGGAAGGTTCTAGAGTTACAAGCCACTTCACCACTAGAACACCAGGTTGGTTTGATTTTTGATTTTTTTTTTCTTTTCTTTTTTTTTTTTTTTTTTTTAGCCACATGGCTGGGGCAGGATGCAGGCTCACTAGTGACTGTTCCACAGTCACTAATGAAAAAGATTGCTTCATGCCAAGCTGAACTTTGCTAGGAGAGTTGCCTCTCCATATTTTGTAGTAAAATTTTCTATGAATTAAAAGTTATAAATATCAGATCAAATACTAAGTGAGATCTAGACTTCCTGCCTTACCTGTTGGCAAGAAACTGGAATAAAGCCTTTGCTGAGGAAAGCCCCCTCTTTCTAGACCAGAAACAGATGCACACAGTTTCCCCTTCATCTCCAGCTCCTTATAGCCAGGCTGCTTCACTGGTTCCTGTGTGTGTTCAGTCATGATCTTCCCTTACGCCACCTGATCACCTTGTGTGGAGATCTTGGCATTAATCACCAGATAGGCCCTGGTGAGTGTCCCAGTTATATTGTTAAGATTGATACCCATTTGAGGCTAAGGTACAGACTCCCTCCTCCTCCCTCTTCCCCTCTCCCTGACTTGCAGGCGCCCTCCCCTCTCCCTCACTCTAATGTAAATAAAATGAAAACAATTAAATCTATAAGTAATGTTGACAATAGGCAGGAAGAAAAATAACCCCCAACTATTGGCTTCCCAGAACCTAGAAACCAACATCTCTCTTAACTCCTGTTTGAGGTAAAAGAAAGCAAAGGGACTTCAGTACTTATGTTGCCATGGTCAAAAGATCAATATAAGTTGTTATTTTTAACTCAGTTAAGAACTTGGGAACCTCTGCAACCAACCACTTCCCTTGTAAGTCCAGTCAATGGTTCTCCTATATGCTGAGAAAAATAGGTGAAGCCTGTTTCCAGGAGCCCCTGCAGTTGAGGTTGCCCACATTCAGGTAAAAGCCTGGGAAATAACTGAACCACCAGAAACCTACTCCTGAGACACAGAAGTAGAAAAAATTTACACACGTCGAAAAAGAGAAGTTGAGGTGTCATGGGTGTGGCAACTCCAGAAACTTCCTCATGGTAAAATGATACAGAAGTGTGTGCTACCCTATTGACAGAAGCTAAGACCAGTCTTTTTATAGCCACCGCAGAGAGTATCTTCAAGATTGCCAAGTGTTGAGATATTTTCAACTCCGGCACCTGGGACGACAGGAAGGGTGTATGCAACTGTGTGAGCGGCTCCCTTTGGAAGGAAGCTGGATGTGCTCTTGAGGACTGGTCATCATTTCCCTTCCTTGCAGCTAGGTAGAATTTAGTGACCTTCCATGTAGATTTTTTGAATTCCATATGAGAGCAAAATAACAAAATGATAACATTGATTTTATATCTAGGTTTTGTTTAAGGTCTACCTTAGGAGAAAATGACCTAAGAAGTAAATAGAAGGCGAATAAATAAAAGATCATTGTAGTCTCACCATTTATTCTATCTGTTGAGTTAGATTTTTATTTTGGCATCCAGGTTACTAGTTCTTATTTCTGTGTCTGAAATTCTATTTTGTAGTTATTGAATAATAAGTGTGTGTGTGTGTGTGTGTGTGTGTGTGTGTGAGAGAGAGAGAGAGAGAGAGAGACGTTTTTTAAGATGCTTCTACAAATTAATCAACTTCTCAGTTGGAATGTGCAGGTGTTAGACTGAGTGCCTCTGTGATTGTTGTGGGGTAACAGATGGGCTGTAAGGAAGAAGGAGAAAGTGCTGGCTGCATATAGGTCACAGCTTTTGATCTGTTCTGCTACAAGGATCATATACTCAAATAACTGAAAACATGTGGAAGTATATCAATGTTTTAGACTCCTGCCCGTATAAAGTGAAATAATTGTTTTGAACATAATAACTGGTCATCTTACTTAATATACTAATAATCATTGCTGGGTGATGATAATGTTTGAGTGTCTACGGGGTTGTGCTTCATATTAGGCATGAGGTAGTTTGATTAATCCTTCTAAGAACTCTGAAGTCAGCTCTGCTTTTATCCCCATTTAAAGGTTGAAGACAGACCCAGAGATTTAACGATTTGCCCAGTCATTCAGCAGATAAGTGGTTAAGCCAGGATTTGAATGGAAGCTGCCTGACCTCTAAGCCTGAGATTTTGAGCTCTGCCTCAAAGGATCTGTTTGATTTATGTGTATTAATCTTAAAATGGAAACATAGAGACAATTTTTTATTTAGATTTTAACAACATGGACTTAGATTATAAAAGCACAGCAATTGGCAATATATCCTAAAGTCCTGTCTCTTAATTGGCTGGACTAGTTTTCCTCTGGGAAAGTTGTATTTATTGTCCTTTGATGGGGGCTGGGGGGTAGAATGACACTTTGATCCAGTCACTAGAGCTTCCTCCTAAAGACATGTGTCCAGAAAGGGATTTGAAGTTGAAAAATGTTTCCTTTTTCCTTAAGGCTATTCCACACACCCGTCTAATGAAATGGGAAGTTTTATGTTGAGAGATTCACTTAGTTCCTTCTCTTCCCAACTAACGGAGATTTTGGAGGCCACCAAAACAGGATCTGACACCAGAATAGGCTCCCTGTCATTGATCATATTTGAGAATGGTAGGTCATGAAATGTGACCGTTACCGTCAAGATAGAATAACATGGGCTTTCGATTTCTAGCTTCTTAATCCCTAGTTTAAAAACTTAGCTTTTGTAGATCTGCAAGTGGACTTTGAAAACAATAGCATGTTCTTTGAGATGGCTGGGAAGTGAATGAATATGTGAGATAAAAAGTTTTTTTTTTTCCACATAGTAAAATATCAGACTATCTTCTTATGTGAACACACGTTCCAGCTTGTATTGCTTCTCCACAATAAATAGCCCATGCACATATACACAAACACATATATTAAACATTGGTGGTGTTTTTGGTTTTTGGTTTTTTTGGTGAAGGCACTATTCTTTTTAACATTTGAAAATCTTAAGCAGCACTATAGATGACTTCCAAATGGTAGACTTGTAGCACTTGTGGCAGTCTAAGAATGTGGAAGTCTGGAAAGCCCCTCAATGGATGCCGTGACATGACTAAAACCTGTGCTTTGAACAACTGCCTCTCAGAAAATACCCCCACACATATTATTGATGGGGATTATTTGACAACATGTAATAAGAAATAGTAATGTTTCCTGACTTAACTCTTTGAAAAGCAAAGAATGGCAAATGTTGCCCCAAAGGAACAAGCCAAGGTAGAACATCTTGTAATTCATCTACATGCAAGATGCATTCCTTTATGGAAAGTTTACTGAGAGGAAATGAATAATTGCACCTAGACTTGAGTATTTAAGTGTATGACACACAAATATAAATACTGCCTGAAAGTCCGCCTACCCTGGTGATGAGACAAGTATAGTTCTTTGTAAAGGGAGAAATTCCCAGAAATCACCCTCTACGATTCTTTTCTCTAGCTTTACTCTCTTCTAAGCACTTTCTTATGTGATTATTTTCCATTTAAAAGGTTCAAATGCAAAAACGTCTTAAGGACTTGTGAAGTGTTTTAACATCCTGACTGCAGAAAATAGATCTTCCATCCCTGTTTACATGTATACACACACCCTTAGACAGCTTGCAGCTTTGACCCTGTCCCCTGCCTCCACTACATACCACTCAAAAGCCAGATTAATTAAAAAAAAAGTTTAAATCGTTTATTTTTGTGAAACTGCGTGTGCGTCAGTGTGCGCGCAAGTGGGGGAGGGACAGAGAGAGAGGGGGGCAGAAAGAGAATCAGAAGCAAGCTCCAGGCTCCAAGCCATCGGTGCAGAGCCTGACAACAGCCTAGAGCTCATGAACTGTGAGATTGTGATCTTAGCGGGAGTCAGATGCTTAATCAACTGAGCCACCCAGGCAACCCCTCCCCCTCAGTAATTTCTTAAATACAAATTACTTTTTGCTGATTCCTTGCTCTTTGTGGTTTCCAGTTACTCAGGATAAAAGACAAATCCTTCTCCTTGACTTTTGAGGTCTGGTGTGATTTGGCTCTATTTACTTCTTTAGCGTATAACATTCCACCCAACTTTTGGCTTACAATCTTCTACCATTGTAATTTCTTGCTGTTTCTCTCATAGACCATGCTTATTGCTGCCTGATGGCCTTTTGTCGACCTGAAATCTTGTCTTTTTATGTGGATTCCTCATTTTTATCTACCTACTTCCTCAAAAGGCCACCCTTAGCCATTCCATTTGAATTGAGTCACTCAATTCTGGTCTTTCATAATCCACTGTTCTCTTCCTTTGTAATACTGGAGTATGTATTTTTGCACTTACTGTTTAAAGTGCATCTCTTCTGCCAGAAAATCAATGAAAAGAAGCCAGAAACAATATCTGCTTCATTTTCCATTATATATTCAGAACTATCACTTCATTTGGTGCCATTGTATATGTGTATACAATAATGTTAATATTTTCAAATAAAAATCGTTTCTGGCTTCAAACTATTCTCCTTTCTCATCTCCAGTTACCTCCAGTTATCTCCCAAGAAACTTCAAAGTTATCCTGAATTTTACAGTGAAGTGAGGCAATACTAGATGTTTCACCAGTTGGTATACTTAGAAGACCAAAAAGCAACCAGTTAGCTAAGGTAATGTCACTAGCAATGTAACTTTTTTTTGGAAGAATTCCAACTCTAAATTTTGGTCAGTATCATCATTGTGATTATCTGAGATATGGTTGGCAGGATATGCCCAGATCTTAAAACTCTGGTTTTATTAGACCATAAAGACCATTTTGACCATAACTATCACCTGGATTGGCTCTCTGACTCCTTCTGGTAATACACAGGTACGAAATGAAATCTGTACAATTGGTGGTTTGTATGGCGCAGACCAAGGAGCAATACCCGTTCTTTGCTGGTTATTTGGGTGTCATGTTGATCTTGCCTTGAGCTGTAGATAACTCTACCATGCAGTCACTCTTAAAATGTCACATTTCAAACTGGTTGGTGATGGCTGCTTCTTACTAAGGCACAGGAAAGAACTTCTAGGTAATACGGCTTTGAAGAATGTTGGAGAATATTTGCATCATTTCATTGAGAAATGTGACTGGTGTCCCTTGACAGATTTCAATTGTCACATTGATTCACAAACAGAAATAACCTTCCTCACCACATCTGAAACATTTTTGAATGAGCTTTTGGAAAACGAAAAACATCTCTTAACACACCGCAGACCATCCACTGAATAGGTTGCCTTTTCTTAACACCATCTTGTGGCTTTTTCTCCATGCATAGCTTGCAATATTCCACAGTCTTGGATGATTCCCTTGTGGTGAGTCTACTTCTCAGACTAATGATGCAAATATAAAAAAAAAAAAACCTAGTATTTTCTTATAAAAATGTATAGATAAATTGACTTAGTGTACAAACCTTAGAGAAACTGATGCAAAATCTTTAGGCCAAATTTAGAGCACAGCTTGTTAAGCTGCATTTGTTGATAGAAAAATTTCATTGCCTTTCTTTAGATGGTTGAGAAAAATCCCCAAATGATGGCTCAGATCTGTGTAAGCGTGTGTGTTGCAATTTTTAAAATTCAGACACATAGGATTATTAAACTTGTAGCTGGGTAAACAAAAAACAAGAAAACTCAAACATAGTAAATTTTGAAAAACAAGCAGACAACAACAAAACAATAGTCATCGTGTTGGATCCATAAGCAACACATTTCAGAGTATTTCAAAACTTGTATATACCAAGTAAATTGTACTTGGGGGAAAAATATGTCAGTTCAAGAACATATCTCAGAATTTTGGCTTGGCACAATACTTTTCAAATGTTAGCGATGTCTTTTTTTCCCTATCCAAAGGCATAGAAGCATGCATTAGTTCTATGAATTTACATAAAAGTAGAAAGAAAAATTGTTTGTTAGTGTTGGATGCTTTCATGCTTGTGTAACAAAAAATCTGGCTGAAATGCTTTGGCAAGTATGCAATGCATCATATACTATAATAACTTATGGTGTTTGGAAGAAAAATAAAAGCAGCGAAGATATTGTGGTTTTGAACTTGGCAAAAGAGTTGTAGAATGAAATTGGCCTATGTACTTTCACAAGAACTATTACAATGGGTAACAGACTTTCTAAGGATTGTATGTAATGAGGTGATAAGCATCACATCCTACAATAACCTTTTAAGGGTCCATATATTTAGAGAATCTTAAAGGGAGATTATTTTATGGAGAAGGGTTTCTGGAAATATGAATAAATGAACTTTTTAATGTAGTTCAAGAAAGTCTTTAAGTTATATTCAAAAGGGATTTTAATATAGGAATGTTTTAATTACGTTAACATTGATAAATATTTAATGAATATCTCCTTTGTGCTGGTGTCTACCGAGGATATAAATATTAGTAGAAAAACAGACGCTGTTAATACAGAATTTATGTTCTCATGGCCTCCCATGTAGGCATATGTCTACAACAATGCTATAGGCCAAATAAATTTTATAAGGGAGTTTGGTTTAGGTAGTGGATCAGGAAAAGCCTTTGTTAGTGTCACTCTATAATCTGCAGGGAAGAAGTAACTATTCCCATTCTCAAAACAAATACCAAATACAGATTAATTAATATAACCACCTTCTCCAAAGATGGAAGAATACTAGTACAATGAATATGGGACAGAGAAAATGAAATCCTCAAATAGGTTTATTTAAGATCCTTTAATAATGAGTAGAGCATTCATTCATTCCATGGAAGTTGGATGAGTTTAAATCTCCTTTTTGTATGTTGTCTCTCACCTCCTATCACAGATGTGGTCTTTGTGGGAGTGTCCACTGTTCTGAAGCAGGAGATGTGAAAGGATCTTTTGGAAATTGGGATCCTCTTACTCTTAGTCTTAGAGTAAAGGGATAGGGGCAGTGGGTGAAGTACAAATGACCCAGATTTGTGTGGAGAGCAGAAGAGAGTTCACGATTTGTTATCTGGAAATCCCTATCTGGAAATCAGGAGCCCATTTTTTTTTTTTTAAATTGGAGTGAATCCCATGAAAATAACTCTCAGAAATCACACCAATATGGTGTCATATGCCACTAGCAGCTTGTAAAGGATTTTAGGATTTGGCATCCCAGCTGTTTCTTCTTAGGTACTTTTATGAAAGAGCTTTTGAAGTTAACCTTGGAAGTTAGGAAAGATTCCAAATGGCCAAAATAGGAAGAACATTCTAGAAAGAGGAAATAATAGGTATGCAGAAGAGTGAGGCAGGTTGTGGGTATGGGGAACAGAGCTGGGGGTAAAAGTTTCACAAGAGACAATGCTGGAAAGAGAGGTAGGGTCATATTGAAAGCTAACATGAGGAAGTTGTGACAAATTTATCAGGAGTTAGCATGTCTCTAACATTTCTACTTGAACATATGACCAAGAAATTTTTCATATATCCTAGAGGAAAATGTACCCTTCCCCTTTTCCTTAAAGTTCTGTCCCTTTGAATCTACTCTGTAGCCTTCAATTTCCCACTTCTGATTCTCAAAATTTATCAGGTATATCTGATAAATTACTCAGATTATAAATAGTTTTGTTTTCTGGGTATTAAAAGGTGTTGGCCAGCGTAATATCAAAATTGAAAGCTGTCATCCAGTTTATAATTTCTATTCTTCATGGGGGGGTATTAAATCTTTTTTGTATACATTTATTTTCATTTAGGAATATTTTTATTTTAGGGTTATTGAATTATATGTATAGCAAATTTTACTGTGCATAACTGTACAGTTCTTTGATTTTTAACAACCACCATTATCAAGTTAGAGAACATTTCCCCTGTAACAAACAACTGTTTCTTGCTCCATTGTGGTCTCTGCCTTCTCCCGATCCCTTTCAACTCCTGATCATATTTCTGTCTTTATAGTTATGCCTTTTCTACAATGTCATATAAATGAAATTGTAGAATGTTTTTTATTTTTTGTTGGGCTTTTTTCTCTAGCATAATTCTCTGGATATGAACCAAGTTGTTGGGAATATCAGTATGTCCTTCTCATTGCTGAGTAATCTATTATTGTATGATGGACCAGAGTTAGTTAATCCATTCACCAGTTGATGAACTTGTGAGTTGTTTGTAGTTTTGGGCTATTATGAAACAGAGCTGCTATGAACATTCACCTCTGGGTGATTTTGTAGAAATATACTTTGGATTTTCTTGATTTAATATTTAAGAGTGAAATTTCTGGGTCCTAATTTGTAAGAGAAGGAACCTATTTTCCAAAGAGGTTTTATCGTTTTGTATTCGTATCAGCAATTTTCTTTTTCTTTTTGTTTGTTTTTGTCTTTTTTTCCTTTTTGAGAGAGAGAGAGCACATGAGTGTGTGAGCAGGAAAGGAGCCCTCTCAGCTTACACATTCCCTCAGTTTCACTAATAGATGTGTTCACGGCCAAAAAAAAGGTGATGGGGGTGGGGGGGCTCTTGCTTTTCAAGAGAGCTTGCAGCCAGCTCCTTATCTAGCCCACAGAAAAATGTATCGTTTGTTAATTATTGGTTCAAGGGAAGACTTTCTCTCTTTGCCTTCTCAAAATGCTGCCAATTTTTTGCTCTTGATTATTTTTAGATTGTCACCAAGCCCCACACTCCAAGAGAAACATGACAAATTCTCCCCCATGGGAGAAATCTAAAACATGCTTAGAACATTTGCTTCAAAGTTAATTGTCAGTGCTTTCTTCATGCAAGGATTTGTTTGATGTACCTGGATATAGATTATCAGTTGTGCAATTTAGCATGTGCTGCATGGATAGAAGGTCATTTAGGATCTTGGGTTTCTTGGTATTTCCTGGTTTTAGGGATCTCTGCTGTTGGTGAATGGCTTTTCTATGGGTCTGTTAACGGTTGCTTATTTGAAACATTGATATTATACTTCTTAAAACCATGTGTAATCATCATGCATGGGGTCCAGAGAGGGCCTCAAAGGTCTATGTTAATGTGGGATGTAGTTATTAATATTTAACATCCTAAAACAGATACTGAAAAATTTTTAATGTTTATCTTAGAGAGGGAAAGAGAGAGAGAGAGAACATGAGCAGGGAAGGCAGAGAGGGAGACACAGAATCTGAAGCAGGCTCCACGCTCTGAGCTGTCACCACAGAACCTAATGGGGGACTTGGATTCACAGACTGCGAGATCATGACCTGAGCCAAAGTCTAATGCTCAATTGACTGAGCCACCCAGGTATCCCCTAAAACAGATACTTTTAAAACACAGGAATACACAAGTATATCATCTATTAGACATCAGAGGAATGATACTATCACATGTCATGTAATCTCTGGAAAACTGCATTGTGCCCTTGTAAGAAAACAAATGAAAAAGATAAATAGCATTTTGGTATTATTATGAAAATAGTTTGGCATCATGAACCTTCTAAAATGATCTCAGGAACTTTCTAGGGGTCCCTGGACCATACTTAGACATCTGCTTGTCTGTGGTGAGGAGGGATTGGGATTTAGGAAAGAAGCCTTGTGTTCTGGTCTCCCAACCCTTGACTTGGATGATGGCTTAAGACAAGAATGGGTAGTGGGGATAGGACAACCCATATATACTATGCTTTGAAAATGCTATATCTGTGGGATAAAGGTATGTTTTTCTTGACTAAGTAAATAGTAACTAGCCAAGCACTGGAAAACATTGGTAGATAAGACAGACTGTGCTCACATGGAGTGTGTTCTCTACTTTCTAGAGGCAGACAAAATAGTAGACAAAGACACAGGTTAATTTGAAATCATGAGACTGTCAAAAGATAATTTGCATAGATCATGAATAGTAAACTCTAGGACAGAATTTAGGCTTCGGAAGTGGGCAGTAAAAAATTTTCTTTTCATAAAGATGATGGAAAGAGTATGGTATCATTTCAGGATACATAATAAAAATTGGTTTTTGTTAGTGTACTATGAGTACAGGAAACAACAGGCCCCCTATGCCACTCAAAGGGCTTCCATCCCTAATTCAACTCAACTGAAAACTTAGAGCAAGATTTTAGCAGGAACAAGATGGAGAAACGATTTGTGCCATGTTAAGTCCAATATTTCTTTGGGAATGAACATCTTACAAAATAGAGATGGCAAGTGCACGCTGAGAGGAGTCACACTCTACTACAAGCAGACATTTTGGTACCTATGTTCCAGTTGAAAAGTTTTGCCAAGGAATTTCTGCTAATATTTTTCTGCCATCAAAGAGCCCTTTCTTGGAGAAAGACTTCTGATTGGAAATCATTCAGCAAATGTTACAGCTGAATTAATCTTTCATCCTTTGTCCTTCTAGGTACATAGTCTTAATTTATTACGTAGGTGTTGTAGGTGTGCATTTGGGAATGTGTTCTCTGTGACAGTATTTTCATAATTATTTACGTCTGTTGAAATTAATCAGCTCTAAATGTCTAATAAAAATTTCTGATTTAACTTTAATAAGAATTTCTAATACAAAATTCGAAGTTAAATTCTGTGTTACAGGGGCACCTGGGTGGCTCAGTTGGTTAACCTTCTGACTTCTGGTCAGGTCATGATCTCATTGTTCATGGGTTTGAGCCCCGCATCAGGCTCTGTGCTGACAGGCCTAGAGCCTGCTTCACATTCTGTGTTTCCTTCTCTCTCTGCCCCTTGCCTGCTCATACACTGTCTTTCTCCCTGTCAAAATAAATAAACATTAAAAAAATAAATAAAATTCTGAGTTACAAGAAATCCATTTTCTCGTCCATTCTAAGAAGTAGATGTATCATTTCTACTTGAGACTTAAAATATTTCAGTGTTTTTTTTTTGTTTAATTTTTGGGTTTTTTTTTTATTAGGAATGAGGTTTTTCTTCATTTGCTTACCCAGAATTATTAATTCATTGTTGACAAATGATTTTGCTTTGCATGACTTTGTATGATAAATGAATTTGGGTAAAATATTTAGAGAACTGGTAGGAATAATTAAGGGCTAGAATTAATAATCACAAGTTTCTTTTGTATATGTGATATGATATTTGTATTAAAGAATTTTTGTAACAGTGATTGTAGAACTTACATGCAAAGGAGCATTATACCTTCAAAGTAATCACTATAAAATAATGCTATCGTGTCTCCAAGTTTTAAACTTGATCTTACTGCTTTATGGCCACACCTCATAAAAATAGGCCATACCAGTAAAAATTGCATGTATTCCACAAATGTTTATAATGCTTAAAACTTTTAAACTGGACACAGAGCTGATTTTAAAATTCTTCGGTATTCCAAAGAGAGTATTATTATTAAACTTTACGCTAAATATTATTTAAAATACTGAAGTTGATGCTTCAGTATTAGTTCTCTGGCTTTTATTTGGTCAAAGTTTGTCCTTGTTTGGCATGAATGTTGAAGCTCCCATGACCCAGCTGTGCCATAATGTAAATACTTAACTTGCCACAGCATAAGAGGAAAAAAAGGAAACTCAAAGGATGGCAACAAAAACTCCTGCCCATTGCATCACATATTTTTTTTTCTTAAAAAACATAAAATACTTCTTCAGGTATTTTACTTCCTCTCTTGAAAGAAATGTTCATTTTCTCTTACAGCAAAGCCAAAGCTGTGACAATCAGTGGAACTCTGCAGCAATACCAGCAACTTGTGGTGTGGGTGATTTTAGTTTGTTTCATCAAATCACAGCCATTGGCATAAAAGAAAAGTTCCAGGCCAAGAATAACAATCACTTGTGTTAGGCCTGGATTCTGTAAGGCTCTTAAGCGCCCTCTCACAATGCACGTATAAGACTACGAGCTCTTGGTGTGAAGTGATTAAATATTTAGAGAAAATACATGTGTCTCAAATTCTGATGATTTTCTCCACTGTCCTATCAAATTGAGAAATTTATAAGAGGTAGAATAAGAAATACTAAAACAACCATATATGCATTTTTAAAAAGAACTATGATAACTGAAGAAACAAGGACTTCATAGATTGAAAAGGTATATAAGAAATTACATGGAAAAGCAAAAGTTTAAAATATTACAAACTTCTCTATTTCTGGAAGCAACGGAAGTAGATTGCTGAACTATATCGCATATAGACACAATGTGTATTAATTCCAACAGGCATATTCTATTACTTCTGTTAGGGAGCTCTTCATTCCAACTGTTGACCCATGATATGTTTATCCATGAAATTAACCAATAAAAGCTAAAAAGAAAAAAATTCAGGGTTAGTGATATATGGTTACTGGAGTACTCTTGAATGACTGCTCCAGGAACCATGGTCTTTGAAACTCTTATAGGAAACAGGTAATTGAAATAAGCATGTCTTGACCCAGTGATTGACTTGGATTAATAATTTATCTTAAAAAAAAAAAAGATACTGGGCACAAACAATCATTACAGTGCCATTTTAAATGACAAAAATAAAAGCAACTTAAATGTTAACGTCCTGTAAACGGTTAAGTAAATCATGGTACATCGATAAGATGAAACATTTTGCTTCACATATTAAGAGGTATGTGAGTGTTTTAGAAAGCATGGTTATCTGCAGCTTTCTATTTTCAAATTCCCAATTATTTACTGTTTGTCTTTAGGCAGGTGACATAACCTCTTTGAATCATTTTCTTCATCACTAAAGTGGGATAAAATACTAAATACCTCACACAGTTGTTGTGAATCCCTTTAATAAATAAACTTAAAGCAGGACTTGCTTCTTAGAAAGCACTTAACAGAGATTAGCTATTAGTATACTTCAAATACATAAAAGTTTATATTTAGCAAGGTCATAAAAAAAGAACAGAAAAAAGACTGAAGGTAGACATCCAACAAGGTGCATAGATGTCTTTACCTGGTAGAACAGCTAGTAATCTCTGACTTTATATTTCTAACATTGTACATTCATGTGTTTTTAAAAGGGGAAGTTATTGAAACACTTGATGTAAGAAAGAAGGGCATGATGTCGGCCTTCATGAAGTTAAGAATTCAACTGAGGACCAGGGTTAAGAATAGGAGTAGCTATCAGTTGGGGGAGAAGGAGTTAATACTAGCACAGAGACAGTAGATAAATGATCAGCAAGGATGGAAGAGATACCTAACCGGGAAGGTAGTGCTCCGCTAAGGCCTGACTGAATTAGGTTTAGGTACATGCGAACATCTATGCTTTTCAGAGTGATAAAACAATGAAAACAAAGGCAAGAGGAAATAAGGCAAAAGCAAAAGGAACAACTGTTGACAAGTCACTCAGATTGGTTGAAACATAAGATCACTGAAGTGACAGAAATCAGAAAGACTGTTTGGAACCCACAGTAGAAGGTCTTAAATGATAGGCTGTAAGTTAGGACTACTGAAGGCAGTTGACTCTGTTGAGGTTCGCATTATCTAGAGAAGGAGAGAGGAGGTTTTAACTCAGGTTGAAATCTTGTCTTCTACCTAAAGATATTAAACCATAGAACAAGCAAGATCATTGTACCCCTTTGATTCTTCTAAGTAAGTTTTTCCGTGAACACTCTCACATTACAGGTTAAGATCCTCTGGAGTCTGCCTGCATCTGACTTCCCCAATACTCTGTGTTGACCCGCATGTAGTGGTCTGTCACCTGTCTCCTGAGCAAATACCCCTTCATACATTTCCAACTATGGTCAAAAAGCTCCTTTGTCCTCCCACTTGTCTTTTGGACTGTAATGCTGATTTCTGCACCCAGCTCATTTTCAGGTTCCACGTTAGCCACGGTGGTCCTCGAAAGCTATCTGTGCTTGCTTTTTTTTAAGACCTAGAAGTTCTGCCTGTTTGATACTTACTCAAGATCACTTGATACTCCTTTTTTTAAAAAAAAAATTAATGTTTTTATTTATTTTTGAAGGAGAGAGAGAGACAGAGCATGAGCGGGAGAGGGACAGAGAGAGAGAGAGAGAGAGAGAGAGAGAGAGACAGTAACCCAAGCAGGCTCCAGGTTCTAAGCTGTCAGCACACAGCCCAGTATGGGGCTCAAACCCACAAACCGCGAGATCATGACCTGAGCCAAAGTCGGACGCCCAACCGACTGAGCTACCCAGGAGCCCCAGATCACTTGATACTCTTGATGCGAAATTATTTTTTTGGCCTGATATTTATTGTTAGTGGTTAACACCATACGTGGGTTCAAGATGAAATTGTGATGCTTCTGGGTGTCCTCCATGTAGAATCTTTTACATGGAATGACCACTTAGCTTATTCTTTTAAGTGTTTTTTTTTTGTTTGTTTTTTTTTTGTTTGTTTGTTTGTTTGTTTGTTTGTTTTTTACTAAGTCCATGAGCCATGAATTACTAAAACAACATTGGCTATATGAGAAGAGCTCACTTAATCTATCCCCTTCTGTTTCTGCACGGGTTTGTCGTGAAATAGATTTAATTTTCTCATTTAACACATGTAATTTTCAGATGTTACTAGTGTTTGTGCAATTCTTATTGAAGAGTTTTGGGTGTTTAGCAATGGTTTCCAAACACCATAGCGAAACCAAATTGGTTTCTAGCCTCAGATGATTTCTTCCTGCATAATTTTTTAAATGGAAGCAAAAATGAGATCTGTATTTACAGCATTGAATGCATTGAATAATGTATTGAAAAATATTTGCAGATTAAAGCAGTCCATTTGGAGACTCTTAAATTCTGCTTCAGTTTTGCAATTAATAAAGATGTATAAAACCAAGAAGTTGTCCAGCTGACAGTGGGAAGATCCTCATTTAAAGGCACTTCATAATAAATGCTCCAAGGCAATAGTGAGGCTTACGGCTGATAACTTTTCCTCAATAGTGGCTTGATAAAAACATGCACATTAAGTATTTATAATTGTAACTTCATTTTTACATTAAAAATAGCACCAGCAAGGACTTTTAAATGACAACGCTCAGAGATTGGCAAGGGTATAGTAAATGAGCACTTTCCTACATCATTAGCAGGAATGTTGATTGGTTCCATATTTCTGTAGCATAATTTATTACATATTTCCAGAGGCTTTAGAATGAGCATACCCTTGAATATAACCATCCTACTTCTAAGAATTTTTCCTAAGGAAGTAATCCTGAATGTGCACGCAAATGTAGCTATTAAGATGCTTATCATTGCATGGTTAACATAGAGAAAAATTGGACATGAACAAAAGGTCCTGCAATTTTAGCATGATTATAAATAATTTATGATTTTCACATACCTATATATACATGGCAAGTGTATAGCCACCACATAATATTTGGGGAAAATACTTTCTGACATGGAATAATTGTCATGGTATGGTCAGTTACAACGAACCCACTGACAATTCTTCCAGAAAAACAAAAATGTGTCTAACATTGGTGATAGGCTCCAAAGGTAACAGCTGATAAAAAGTGTTGGAACATACTACAACCACAAAGTTGAAGCACTGTTAAGGAATATAAAGAAGGTAAAACAGGGTGATGTGATAGAGACTGGAAGGCTGGGCATGGGCCACTTTGTCTAGACCAGTCAGGGGAGGCCTCTGACATTTGAATTGAAACCTGAATGAGGCGGGCTCTTGTAGATCTGGGCAAGAACATTCTAAGCAGAAGAAACAACAGCACAAAGGCCTTAGCGCAGATTGAGCTTATAATGTCTAGAAATGTATATATCAGAATGTTAACTAATAATGTTTACTTCCTACTGGTGGGATTACAGATTTGTTTTCACTTTATTGTAGTTGCTTCCCTGTAGTATTACTTATCCATAATTGACATGGACTAATTTTTAATGAGAAATAATAAAAAGTAATAATAAACTACCATTTTCATTTATGTGCATTCGGTGCACTTTTCCAAAATGATTGCTTATACTAACAAAGATAAGGCCTTAATCTAAAACTAAGAAGGGCATGCTTTGTCAACTGTATGATTAAAACAGCCAATTTTAGGGGCATCTGGGTGGCTCAGCTGGTTTAGCATCTGACTTTGGCTTAGGTCATGATCTCACAGTTCATGAGTTTGAGGCCCTCATCGGGCTGTCTGCTGTCAGCATAGAGCCTACTTTGGATCCTCTGTACCCCTCTCTTTCCACCCCTCCCATCTCTCTCTTCTCAAAAATAAATAATTTTTAGAAAATAGCCAATTTTATAGATCATTCTTATCTTGGCTTGCTGTTTTCTTCAGGAAGTAACTCGTTTAACCTCGGTGACATTCTATGGAAGCGTAATGAACATTTAAAGTTGCACATTTGCTAAAGAATCTAAATCTAGATTTACATGATGGCTCTGCACAGATTGGGGCAAATTTATTTTGGCTCAAAAATGAAAATCATCCCACTTAATACTAAAATCAAATAGAAGTGGGGGCAACAATCCTTTACACATGACTTCCGATAACATGAATCTGCTTTTAGACGCAAACGTACTACACATGACCTTACATACAGGACTTATATACAGCCACTTGCCAGAAAGGAAAAATAAGACATGTGCTTTCTATTGATTGTGTAGGGAACAACTCATTGAATCATCACATTTCTTCCTAGTGAAATAAGCACTTTGGTCTTTGCTCCATTTTCTGATAAGAGGTTAATAAATAATCTAAGGGAAGGTACACATTTGAAATCACACTGTATAGCTATTCTCAGTTTCCTTTTATTTAAATCAATTTGATTTCTTCTCCAAACCTTGCTTGTTTGCTGTGGCAGCAGAGAGCAATGTGATTAGAACCACACAGCTGGTTAATTTACTAAAGATGCATAAGGTCTATGGAAAAAGAAGCTATTTCTTTGCAAAAAAATTTAAAGTTAACAATGCAAACTTTGTTTGGCAAAAGAAGGAAGAAGCTTTGACCTCCACAGGGCTAAATTTTTATGAGAAGTTGCACCCCTAAATTAAAATAAAGCATGTGTGGGATTCTGATTAAGTACACCTTTGGGGATATAGAAGAAGGAGAGATGGATTTTTTGGAGGAAGACCAGGGGGGAAAATCACTTTCTGCAAATTTTCCTTTAGTTTGGCTCTGCCTAGGGGATTGTTAGGATTTATCTGATCCTCTGAAGTTCTATCAGACTTTACCTTTTAATGAAAAGCAGGATAGGTTTAGAATCCTAAGGGGCTCACTTGGTAGGAGCTTTAATTAAAATTGAAGGGTTTGTAAGAACATTTATATTAAACGTTTCAGTCCACTCGGTTTTCTTTCAGATGTATCTGCTGTTAAAAAAAAAATAACTTCTCTGAAAATATGAGTCTATGGTTTAAAGCAGTTTATAAAGAAGACAGATCCGTGTGCTGTTCTATAGATGAAAGAACCTCACAAAGTCTTGCTAGGATAGACAATAAAACTGTTAGCTTGGATTACATGTAAATCAAATTAAAACACATCAGACTAATATATTGAGTAATAGGAGACATAGTACTTAAGATTATTATTTTTAATTTAAATTTTAGTTAACATACCATGCAATATGGGTTTCAGGCGTAGGATTCAGTGATTCATCACTTACATACAACACCCAGTGCTTATCACAAGTGCCCGCCTTAGTACTCATTGCCTATCTAGTCCACCTCCCCGTCATCTCCCTCCCATCAACCCTCAGTTTGCTCTCTTTTGTTAAGAGTCTCTTGTGGTTTGTCCCCCTCTCTCCTCTTTCCCCCCCACCCCTTCCCATATGTTCATCGGCTTTGTTTCTTAAATTCCACATATGAGTGAAATCATATGGTATTTCTTTCTCAGATTGACTTATTTTGCTTAGCATAATATGTTCTAGCTTTGTCCAATTCATTCCAAATGGAAAGATTATCCATTCATCAGTTGATGGACATTTGGGCTTTCTCCATAATTTGGCCATTGTTGCTAGTGCTGCTATAAACATTGGGGTGCATGCATCCTTTCAAATCTGTATTTTTGTATCCTTTGGGTAAATACCTACTAGTGCAATTGCTGGATTGTAGGGTAGTTCTATTTTTGTTTTGTTTTGTTTTTTTTTTTTTGAGGAACCTCCATACTGTTTTCCAGAGTGACTTCACCAGTTTGCATTCCCACCAACAGTGCAAAAGTGTTGCCCTTTCTCTTCATCTTCACCAACACCTGTTGTTTCTCATGTTGCCAATTGTAGCTATTCTGACAGGTGTGAGGTGGTATCTCATTATGGTTTTGTATTTCTCTGACGAAGAATGATGTTGAGCATGTTTTTATGTGTCTGTTAGCTATCTGGATGTCTTCTTTGGAAAAGGATCTATTCATGTCTTCTGCCCATTTCTTTACTGGATTATTTGTTTTCTGTGTGTTGAGTTGGTAAGTTTTTATAGATTTTTAATACTAACCCTTTATCTGATACGTCGTTTGCAAATATCTTCTATTCTGTCGGTTGCCTTTTAGTTTTGCTGATCGTTTCCTTCATTGTGCATAAGCTTTCTCTCTTGATGAGGTCCCAGTAGTTCATTTTTGCTTTTATTCTCTTGCCTTTGGAGACATAGATACAACATGTACTTTTTTCAGCTTTTAAAATACATGCTGTATCTTACATCTTAAAAGCTGATAAAGCTGAAATACACCATCTTAAACTAAAATTTGTAGAGATATTTGGATCCTTTCAATTAAAGAGATGAGAAACTACCGATTCCTTTTTTGAACTTTCTTAATTTGTCACCTTCAGATTTATTAAAGGAAAATGTAGATAAAATCATTATAACATAAACAAAAGCAATGAAGTGTATTAGTAAAATCAAGACAGGTTATTCTGACAACTAGAAGAATATTGTAACAAAACTTTTCATAGGTAAATTGCAAAATGTCTCTACATTCTAAAAGGTATTAAACAACTAAGGATGCTTTTGGGTTGAGGAGAGTCCTCCTATCCCTTGGAACACTCACATGCAGTCCATGACTTTAGAAATGCACCAATAGCCATGACATCAGGATCAAATAGTGGACCAAATGTTAGTAAAGTGTAGTCTGTTTTCTATTCATATAAAAACTTAAATCTGAGTTCTGGTATAAGCTCCCTGTACCCCATTGGATCCTTCAGTGCATTTCCTGGGAGGCAAGAACAGCCCTTGACCAATGCTCTTAAGTGTTTTCATGCTTTAAGATACTAAGATCTAACGTCAGGTCATTCTAACTCTTCAGTTGGTGATTCATTAGGCTCTGATCCAAAAAATGTTAATTATTCATCCAATTCACATTCCCTCTGTGAATAATGATCAACTCTGCCTTAATATGAATACTTAATCCTTTGGTCTCTAGAAAAGGGAACTAAAATGCTTGGCTATTATGTGTCTAGCTTTCCTAAACATTTCTCAATTCTCCCCATGTTTAAAATGTTCAGGGGGCATATATACTAACTTAAAATTAATAGACATTCTTAATAGAAATCCACCACCCATAGAATATTCACATACTCTTCCGCAATGGAAGAAAGTGCTTTGGGCTAAATCTTGGGATTGATCATAAAACCTCTAAATTAAGAACTATGTGATTAAAAATAGTAAAGCACAGTTAGACAAGCTGCCCAGTCATTCTGAGAAACCTGAAATAATCAGTGTGACCACATAGTCAGAGCGGAGGGACTGGCTCTCATCCAGTTGAACTTTGTGATTCAAGTTAATATGATTAAATATGGCTAAATTATGGTTAATACTGGTTAAATAAATACAGTTAATAAATATTTCCACTCATTTCCTTTTCTGTTTGTCATGTTAATCATTAAGACGAGCAGTGGTGGATGCAGATAGACATTAGAGAGTATATGTGCTGATGTTCAGTAGAGAGAATGTAAGAGTGCTTCAATATCTGGTAACCCTGGGTAAATTCATTTTAAATTACCTTTTGAAACTTGACAGTTGGTGTTCCATGGCCCTACAGGTGCGTATTCTTGGTCCAAGTTCCATATTTTAAACATAAAACATTATACATTTCTACAGATAGAACCTGGTTGGATTAATGGCTGTTAGATACAATCTTTAGCTTTAAATCCTTTTCATTTTAAGCACAGTTTTCTTGGTGAGTTCACCTGAGAGAATTTCTGTCCTGTCCCCAGGACCATCTCTCCCACCCTCCCATGAATTTCCTTTCCTCTGAGAGTCCTGCAAAGTCTCAGGGGACATGTTGCTATGCGAACTGCTTGACCACAAAAGAAGTAGAACTTGACCTCTTAGTCTGTAAAAGTTTTCATTACTCAGTCAAGGTTAAATATTCCCGCTAGTTTGAGGAGATCGATTGTTTTATGAAGTTAATTCCCTAAGTGAAGAACTACTTCCTGTACAATTTGAGACACAGTGATCAAGAAATTTAAAAAAGAGCTCTGAAGATGAAGAATGTGCTCTGCCTAAGATTATGTGTTACAACCTTTTTTTTTTTTTTTTAACTTCAGGGAAAAATCTGAAATATTCCCTGAAATACTAAGAAACAGCAAATATCAGCTGAAGAAACACCTTTTGAACTATATGGCAAATATTAAAAAAAATTAAAACTAAAGTTGCATCAATGCTGGAAATAGCTACCAAATGAAAGGTGTTGACATGTCCTTGCAAGAGCAATACTAATGAGAAGGAGAGAAGGAAAAGAATCTTCAGTGGGGAAACCCATGCACATACCCACATATCTAGACATGTACACACACAAATGCATGATAATCCACTCATGTTCTTCCACATGTGTGTGTATTCCGATATTTTGGAAAGTTCTCATTGCCAAATTTAGGTATATATTTTATACTGGACTGTTCAGTTAGCTATTTCTCTATGTCAACAGTTTATACATGACTCTTCATTCTGTCTAAAACATCCAGATCAAAGTTCCAGAACACAGACCACTCACAATGAATAGATCCATTTCACTCTTGTTTCCGTTAGTTGAGTTATATCTTGACTGAGATTGATTTTATTTCTCCCCAAACTGTCATTAGAAATGTTACAAAAAGTAAATGCAATAAGGAAGAGATATACTGGACACATGAAATTTCAGTTAAAACTTTTAAAACCTTTTGAGAAAGGGAGTCATTAAAAAAAATGCTTTGAATTAGGTGTAGGCAAGAAAGTTGTTAGCGATCAGGGAGGAAATAGTAATACTTGTAGAGAGATTCTGCACGTACTATGCTTTCTTTGCAAGTGTCTCTGGGTTCTCATTCCATTAGAAATAAAATCGGTCTAGGGTGCCTGGGTGGGTCAGTCGTTTAAGCATCTGACTCTTGGTTTAGGCTCAGGTCAGGATCTCAGGGTCATGAGACCAAGCCCCGAGTTGGACTCTGTGGTGACAGCATGGACCCTGCTTGGGATTTTCTTTCTCCCATTCTGTATGCCCCTTCCCCAGTCTCACATGAACCCAAGAGAAAGAGAGAGGAAGAAGGAAGAGAGAAATTGGTCTAGTAACTAACGATGATATAATGGTAGAAGTGACAAGTGCCATCGTTTTGAGAAGGTAAATTTCCATGTCTAAAGACAGGACTTGGTTCCATATCAAAAGATCAATCAAAAGTTGCACATTTACATGTTTTAAGTTTAAAAAAGAACCGAAGATACATATCTACATCATGTTTTCAAGACTTTCTGCATTTCACTGCATTTTTCATTTAACCAATTACCTATTAGTCTGGATCTCATCATGGGAAAGTGCTTCTAATGTCATTAACTTAAGCTGGTTTCATTGTACAAAGTACTTGAGTCAACTTACAAAAACAGATGTTATAAAAGCATTTAAAATATTCTATGTAAAATGTACATAGATGTCAGGTAAAAGTATAAAATCAAAGCTCAGATTTTAAGGAAGTGAAACAACAGAGACCATAATAAAGCCAATTTTATTTAGTTTTGAGATATGGGTCACATTAGTTTTCTAACTGCTAACGCAAAGAGAAACTGACTGCAAGATTCATAGTAGCCAAACTGAAATAAAAGAAAAATGAAAACAGACTAGTTGGTCAGGCAAAGCACAGCTTTTTCTGGTACTGAGAAAAATCTGATAAACAGCACTTCAGTCTGGCATGGTTGTTTGGATAGTGCAATATAGCTGAAATAAAATACATTTATAAAGTGCTCGAAAAACCCAAAAGAACTTGATACATGGTAGTATTGCAGTGTAAATTTCCAAGATAACCTTATACTAACAGCAGCTCATTCTGTAGCACTTGAACATTACCAGGAAGAGTTCACAGCTTATGTGGGTTATCTTCTTCACTGCAATCACAGAAGACAGGTGATAATGCTAGTGCCGTTTTAAGGACAAAAATTGGAGGCCCAGAGGCCAAGTTTATAGGACTAGTAGACATAAGAGCAGCCCCAGGATGCCATATTCCCTCCCATCATAAGGCTAGAAGTTATTTTATCCCAGTATTTTTAGCCCATACTGTTCAGCCTAGTCCTTGGACAGCTTCCCTGAGCTGCTTTTTCTGGCAGTTCTATTGAAACCTGCTGCCATATTTGAAACACCTGGATGGCTTAAAAAAAAAAAAGAAAACTTTTTGGCTTCACCCCCAAAGATCCTGATGTCAGTTTTTCTGGAGAGGGGCTTGGCAGCAGGTATATTTTAAAATCACTTGAGATTGCAGCGCCTGGGAGCTCAATTGGTTAAGTGACTCTTGATTTTGGCTCAGGTCATGATCTCGCGGTTTGTGAGTTCAAGCCCTGCGTCGGGCTCTATGCTGACAGTGTGGAGCCTGCTTGGGATTTTCTCTCCTGTCTCTCTCTCTCTCTCTCTCTCTCTCTCTCTCTCTCTCTCTCTCTGCCTGCCCCTCCTGTGCTTATGCGAACTCTTTCTCTCTCTCTCTCAAAATAAACAAGTCTGTAGGTTGAGGATCTATGGAGGTGAAGCAAGCACCTCTTTATTCTTAGTGATAAATAACATTTTGCAAAATAAGTGTCTTTATCCTCATCTTCTGGGCTATCATTGCAGGATGTGACGTAATTTTCCCCCTTCTCAGTTCCCTTCTGCTGCTACCAAATACAGGTAGTGAGCTAAGATAAGTGAAATTAATTCAGTCGTATACCTTCCTTTTTGGTACAAATTGCTAATTAATATCTAGGAATGATTCTCTTAGAAGCACCTTTCACCTGTCTCATGTTCATTGGGGATGAATGGTGGGAAAGGGAGGGGAAGGCTGCTTGTTACAAAGCATTCATCACTGTTCTTCCCTCTGTCCTCCTCACCACCACCCCCACGCGCCCCCCCCCCATCCTGTCTCAGTCTGGTCCTTAAACACACTGGGGATTGGGCTGATTGCAGAAGGGTCTATTCAGCTGTTACAGCTGCTTAGTCTGCTCCCTCCCCCCCTCCCTTTTTTTTTTTTGGCAGTTCTCATTAGGATCGATAAACTTATAATACCTCCCAGTTCCAGCTCTATAGCATGAGCCGCAATTCGTGGGTAACACAAAAAGTCCTTCCCCATCCTATTACGTTAATTTTTAGCCAAGCTTGATGACTTTTCTGTTTTTTTCTACTGCTATGTAACAAACCTAATTAAAGATTCAGAATTAAAAATAAGATAAAAGGTGGCTAGTCATCTTACCAAGGGATGTTTGGTTTATCAAGGGTAAATTTACTTCATGAGTCTTAAGTATTGAATCATGCTAGAATATTTCAAAAATGAGTCAACTTAGAAAACAGATACTTGCGTCTAAATGTTGGGAGTATATTTTTTGCATAAAGAAATCAAGCAAGGAGGTAAATGATAAAAAGCAAATAAAATAAAGGGCCCTGGGTGGCTCAGTTGGTTGAGCATCCAACTCTTGATTTAGGCTCAGGTCATGATCCCAGGGTTATGGGATCGAGTACCACGTCGGGCTGTCTTGTCATGCTCTCTTTCTCTCTTGCTAAAATACAAATTAATGAAATAAAATAAAAATTGCAAAGTTAAAAAATAAATTTTAATTTTTTTGTGCACAAAGAACTCTAAAATAGGTTTGGCATTATTAATGTCAGTTTTTCTTTACATTCTGCAGCACTGTCCAAATGTATTACAAAAATTAAGATGGATAAATGATGTAGAAGTGCCTGAGTCAGTTTCTGGCACATGGTGGGTGTATGAGAAATATTAGCTGAGTGTGAATAGAGGTGGGGGTTAGCTTCAGGCCAGCAGACTGTATTCAGTGGGGGGTGAAGGATGTCACCCCCAGTACAGAGCTGAGAGAGACAGGCTTTCCCTTTTTTCCAGCAGAGGAGATGGCGGGAAAAGGGCCCCTTTACCTTGGCCCTGTGCCAGGGCCTCGAGCTATTATTATTAGCTACCATAAATAACTTGGGTTGACACTGACATCCTTCCAGGCCATCACGTTTTAATAATGTTAGAGAATGTATGAACATGAAATGAGTTTTTAAGTACTTAGTATATGTTTGACTTCAGAGTCCTTTTACCAGTGAGATAACAAATCTAATAACAAGTGGTTACTTTAGTAAATCATTGTTGTTGAGCATTTGCCAAAAGGCAAAAACTGATAAATTGCCCTCGCTCTGTCACATGCTTTCTTTCTCCTTCCCTTTTGTCAATAGGGTATTAGTAAAACATGTTTCACGAATATTGCAGTGAGAAAGCCTCTCTCAAAATCACATGGGGCATATTGTAAGCTGACCTACTGTCATTGAAAGTAAATACAAAGGACTCTGGAATTTAGCTAGCTGGATGGCTCACAAGCACTGAGTAGGGGGTGGGGAACTTATCTTGAAGTGATGTTTGTATTTTCGCCCTTTACGTACAATGAAGACATTTCACAACCCAGCTGGATGGTGCCTGATCTAGGAACATGTTGGAGCCTCCATACAGCTCTGGGCTCACCTTTTCTAAGCTTGTACTTATGACAACAGAGAATGGTATTGATTTCTTTCTATGCCCTACCACATCAGCAAAAACTCCATCTAGACGTGGAATATGGGATTTTATTTAGCTGGAATTGGTGCTGTTGAAAAATGGAATACCGTGAATTTACCATTTGAACAGAAGGAATTGTGCCTAATGATAATAATGTTTTTTTTAACCTAACTTCAGTTGTGACCCCAAAATACAGTAAAGCTCCGAGACTCCTTTCAGGTTTAAAATTACTTAACTCTATATGCTAAAATTAAAACCTCTGTTTTAAGTTAATTGTCTTTCCCAACATAGAATTATTATTTTTTAAGGCAGCAGTTTTCAATTCAGGGTGATTTTGCCTTCTAGAGGACATTTATCAATATCTGGAGACATTTAAGGTTGTCACAACTGGTGGTGTTGTGCTATAGGCATCTAGTGGGTTGCCATGGACTGATTATTTGTGTCCCATCAAGGTTCATATGTTCACATACCTCATTCATTCACATTAGGTTAATGGTGTTTGGAGATGGGTTCTTGGGGAGGTAATTCGGTCATGAAACCCCTATATAATGGGATTAGTGTCCTCCTAAGAAGAGAAGCAGAGCTAGCTCTTACTCTGTTTTTGCCATATGAGGGAGGATACAATGAGAAGATGCTAGTCTCTAAATCAGGAAAAGGGCCTTGACCAAAACCTCATTCATGCTGGCACCCTAGTCATGGTCTTCTAGCCTCCACAACTGTGAAAAATAAGTGTGTAGTGTTTAAGCCATCAAATCTGTAATACTAGGATATAGCACCCCAAACTAAGAGGTGACTAGAGCCCAGAGATGTTGCTGAACATCCTATGATGCATAGGACAGCTCCCCACAACAAATGTCTGGTCCCAAAATGTCAACAGTGCCGAGGTTGAGAAACCCGTGAGTGATGAATGAATGCACGTAGGAAAGAATGACGTGGGTTAGGGATGGGAACTTGTTAGGAGAGAAATCTAGCACTTGTATTTCCTGGCAACGTTTTGCTAGTTGCCTAGTTGCGATTTTGCAATGTTGATTTTTACTTAAGAGGAAGCAAAGCATGCTCAGACTGAGTGGGAGATACAGATGTGAACTGTCTTAATTATGAGACGGTTCCTCTGCCAAGGACACACAGGAATCCAATTTGCGCATTTACACAAATAGAAGACATTGAAACGATTCATCTTCTTAGTTTTACTTTTTTTCTGAAAGAAGCTCTCAGGAGCAATTGCATTCACCTTAACCATACCAAAAGAATTCTCTGATGGGACAACTCCTTACCATATCAGGAAAGAATAGTTCTCCATTGAAAGTATTGCATACCTTCCTGCTGGAGGCTCGGGTCTACACACACCAGGCCAGGGTGTTGCCTGTAAACACCTGGTATTCAAAAGTGTAGGCCAGCAACTTGGGAGCTGCCTAGGAGCTTGTTGGAAATGTAGATAGAGTCTCAGGCCCAGCGCGGACCTACTGAAGCAGAATCTGTGTTCTGATATTATCTAAGAGTGCGGAATTCTTGTTATGTGTGTTCAAGATTAAGAAGAACTGCTAGATGTCTTCATTCTGTGCTAATGAAGGCCTAAGTTTTGATAGTGTGAATGAAATGGATTTTACTCTTATCAAAATAGGTGGGCATTTGTTGATTACTAGTTGTGTTGCATTAGGCAAGTTGGTTTACCTTTTCAGCTTTAGTGTTGTCATTTGTAAGAGGAAAGAGGGAGGGATGAGAGGATCTGAAAGTTCTTTTCCGCTTCTGACGAAGGAGGGAAAATAGTATTTTTCTCCACTACACACATAACTTATAACTGAGTTGTCCTGATGCGTGTAAACTTGAGAAAAAGAGGATTTCTAGTCATAGATGCACTACCCCGTGTTAATTAATTGTCACTGAATTCTTATGCAAAATATTCCACCTCCAACCTTGAAAATGAGCCTACTCAAGTCCAGGGTGTGCCTCTCGCTTGGCACTCAGGTCTACTCTTTATAGGGACATTCTTTGCCGCCTTGGTTGCCTGAACATCATGTATAAATCATCCATTACCAAGCACTGCCCTTGTCTGCACAAGCAGGCTCTGCCTGGGGACTCCTGGGCAATGCCTACTTGGTCCTGGTCACCCCACTTGAGTCCCAAAGCAGAAGTGGTCCGCGTCCTTTGAAACCAGAAAGGCTGGGTACAGGTGTAGGAAGAGCTTTCAGCACAACTGACAAGGATGAAAAGGTTCTGCAGTTCAGCTTTTTTCAAGAGCTACGTCTGGAGAGTAATTTGGGGAGATAATCTTTTGCTTTTCTGTGTGCACAATTCAAGAGGCTTAGGATCACAACCGTGAGCTAAATCATGGACACCGCCACATCTCTGTTCCTGTGAATTACTGGGGGGACCCTCAAAGTTATTTTTTCTCTGGAAATGGAAATTAATTAAAGCATAAAAGTAAAATTTGTTTTTACTGTAAACCATTTCCCACAAAAAATAGGTTTGTTATGGTGCAAGTAGCCAGGTATAAACTGCTCTATGATCTGGAGATGGAAATAATGTAACATTTCTTCACCCCCCAAATCAAATCAGAACTTGGTCCAGCTGCCAACCACTAGGTGAGCTAAACGCAAATGTTACTTCCTCTTTCTAGTACATTCAAGATCTCAGAGGGCTTTTGTCTTGCTTCCGTGGCAGGTGGTGAGGTGGGATACCTGAGGGGGCATCCAGACTAGTGGCTACTGCAGACCTGGAGCTGTTGCTCATGTCGGGTGCTACTCAAACACATTCTGGCTGGCCTTGCAGCCCAGATGTGTTCAGTTTCCTGCTTGGGCCAGTGGGACTCTCGACAGATTAGTTAGTCCATTCTTACTGTCCCATGAGGAAGAGGTTGGACCTTAGCAAAAACTAGCCCTTCCGTTCTCCAAGAAGGACAAAGTTTATTTTGATTCCTTGCTAATGTGGCACAAGAGTCGCCTCATGCCCCTCTGTGAACAGGGCACATGTAGAAAAGACAAATGGAGGTTAAATTCCCAGAAGGCCATCTGCTCTGTTTACAATGTTAACTTCAGAAAAAATCTCCTATATGTAAGCAGAGAAACACCTGTTCTTCTGAGTCAACCAGGGAATTTAAAAAACAAAGATGCATCTATGGAGAAGCAAATCTCAATTTTTTTACAGCTCTGTGGGTGTTTCAGGTGCTAAGCCTGGCTTGAAAATCCCTGCGGGAGGAAGAGAGCATGAATTGGGGAACCAAGCTACCCAGCTGTTCAGCTCTGTCACTTACTATCTCTATAAACTGAGGCAAATATCTACCTCTCTGAGGCTGTTTTTTTTTTTTTTTTTAAATATATGTACCATCTGTTGTGGGGGAAAAAACATACACCCCAGTATGTCTTTTATCATAACGGTAAAAATCATAGAATATTTATTAATACTTGGTACATTTTTAAAAAATTTTTTTTGACGTTTATTTATTTTTGAGACAGAGACAGAGCATGAACGGGGGAGGGTCAGAGAGAGAGGGAGACACTGAATCGGAAGCAGGCTCCAGGCTCTGGGCCATCAGCCCAGAGCCTGACGCGGGGCTCGAACTCACGGACCGCGAGATCGTGACCTGGCTGAAGTCGGACGCTTAACCGACTGAGCCACCCAGGCGCCCCATTATACTTGGTACATTTTTAAACACTGTAGTAGGATTTGCATTGCTACAATCTTTGAGAGCAATTTGGCAATTACCTTTCATTACTTTACATCTACATATCCTCTGAAGCTAATATTGCAATACTAAGAATTTAGCAAACAGTAATATCTCCAAAAGCATGCAAGGATGTAAACATAAAGATGATTATTTCCACATTTTAGTAAAATAGTAAAAATGATAACCTAAATTCCCACTAATAGGGGACAGATTGGATAATTTGTGGCATATGCATACAATAAATGACTACCCAAATTCCTAGAAAGGAAAAAAAAATGAATTATATGAAGTGAAAAAGCTTCACACACACGCAAACATCACAATACATGGATGTGATTGCTTATGAATAGAAAATTAAAAAAATATATATATAGATAGATAAATACAGCAGGCCATTAGGAAGAAGAGCGGTGAGGGGAGATGATGCTTTCACTGCTGTATGCATTCCTTTACTCTGATGTTTTTACAACATATGCAAACATGATTCAGGTTTGGTCTTTTACATCGGACATATATTTTCTAAGCTGAAGCAAATAATGAAGATGAACAATGTTGATGATATTATTAATCCTACTGTTTGATAATAAACATATTATCATTGTGCATAATTTACTGCATCAAGGCTTCTCTTCTTGGTCTTGTGAATAATTGTCTCCCTTTGAACCGACTCTCTGCCAGGTGATCTATTCTAGCCAGGATCAACAGAACAAAGAGCTCTTTACTAATTTCATGGGGCCACTTGGAAAAGAGACTGCTATAGGAGTTACATAGGACTTCTCAGAAAATTCTACCATTTAATTCCATTTCCTGGGCCATTACCAACACGTAAAACTGCGTCCTTCTGAAATTCTCCTTCTTCTATTACTGGTTTTAAGGGCAATTTCCTACCCCCTCCCCTGACTCCCAGGGAGCACTTGGCTATATTTGGAGAAATTTTTGGTTGTCATACTCCTGGTGGGGCTGTAATTGGCATCTCCTAGATAGAGGCCAGGGTTGCTGCTAAGCATCTGAAAATGCACAGACCAGCTGTCCTGACAAGGAAGAATTAGCTGTTCCAAAATGTCACTAATGCCCCAAGAGAGAAACCATGCTCCACATCAGGACACAGGGGGCATTTCTTTTAAGCCGTTGGGGAAACTATGCTACCCTCATAAAGACAGTGTCTACTATTGATGGCTATCTTTTTTTAAAAGTTTATTGAGGTGAAATTTACCAATAAAATTATAAGATATTTCAAGTGTACAATGTTAGGATTTGAAGGACAGATGGATTGTGAAAGGATTCCCCTCATTGACTTAATGAACACATATGTGACTTCACACATTGACCCCAATCCTCCCTTTTTTGATGAGAACATTTAAGTTCTACTATTAGAAAATTTCAACTATAAAATACAGTATGATCACCTCTAGTCAGCATGTCATACATTCGATCTTCAGACCTTATTCATCTTGTAGCTGAGAGTTTATGCCCTTTTACCAACTTCTCCCTATTTCTCCCACACTCCAGCCACTGGCATCTACTTTTCTACTCTTTGGTTTTTGAGTTTGACTTTTTTTTTTTATTCAACATATTGAAGTATTTGTCTTTCTCTGTCTGGCTTTTTTTCCCCAGGTCATGCTTTCCAGGTCATCCAAATTGTTTCAAATTACAGGATTTCCTTCTTTTTTAAGGTTGAATAATATTCCATTGTATTTATATAACACATTTTCTTGATCCATTTATCCTTCAGCAAACACTTAGGTTGTTTCCATACCTTAGTTGTTGTGATCAATTCTGCAATGAACAAGGGAGTACAGATACTTCTTCAAGATAATGGTTTTATATCTTTTGTATATATACCCAGAAGTAGGATTTGGAATCATAGGATATTTCCATTTTTAATTGGTTGAGGAACCTCCATACTACTTTCCATACTGGCTATACCAATTCATATTCCCACAGTGTGTAAAGGTGACTTTTTTCCCCCGCATTGTTGCCTGCATTTGTTACCTCTTGGCTTTTTGATAACAACCATCCTAACAGGTGTGAGGTGATAACTCATTATGCTTTTGATGTGCATTTTCCTGATGATTAGTGATGTTAAGCATCTTTTCATGTACCTGTTGGCCAGCTGTATATCTTCTTTGGAAAAAAAAAATGTCTATTCAGGTCCTTTCTCCATTTTTTAATTTGGTTCTTTGCTTTTTTGCTATTGAGTTTTATGAGTTCCTTGTGTATTTTGGATGTTAACTCCTTATTAGATATGGGTTTGCAGATATTTTCTCTCATGGTATAGGTTGCCTTGCGATTTTGTCGATTGTTTCCTTTGCTGAGAAGAATGTTTTCAGTTCAATGTAGTCCCACTTGCTTAGTTTTACTTTTGTTGCCTTTACTTTTGGTGTCAAGTCCAAAAAAATCATTGCCAAGACCAAAGTTAAGGAGCTTACTCCCTATGTTTTTCTTCTAAGAGTTTTAAGGTTTCAGGTTGCACTTTTAACCTTTAATCCACTTTTATTTGATTTTTATGTACAGTATAAGATAGGAGTACAGTTTCGTTTATTTGCTTGTGAATATACAGTTTTCCCAGTAACATTTATTGAAGACACTATCCTTTCCTCATTCAGTATTCTTAGAACCTTCATCAAATGTTAGTTGATCATTTATGCAAAGACTGATTTCTGGGCTCTTTATTCTTCTCCATTGATCTATGAGGCTGTTTTTTTACCAATGCCATACAGTTTTAATGGCTATAGTTTTATAATGTAGTTTGAAAGCCTCTAGCTTTTTCTTAAGATTCCTTGGCTACTCAGTACCTCTTGTGATTCCATACATATTTTAGGGGTTTTTTTCTGTTTCTGTGAAAAATGTCATTTGAATTTTGGTGGGGATTGCACTGAATCTGTAGATTGGGTTGGATGTATTTTCATTTTAAAATATTAATTCTTTAAATCCATGAACATACAGTAGATTTACATTTATTTATGCCATTTTTCAATTCTTTCATTAATATAGTTTTCACTGCTTAGATCTTTCACTTCCTTAGATTTATTCCTAAGTATTTTACTCTTTTTGATGCAGTTGCAAATGGTATTGTTTTCTTAATTTCTTTTTTTGATAATTCATTGTTACTATACAGAAATTCATCTGATTTTTGTTTATTTTTGTATCCTGCAACTTTACTAAATTCATTTATTCTAACAATTTTTGAGTGTTATCTTCAGGGTTTTCTATATGGAATATCCTGTCATCTTCAAATAGAGAAAATTTTTACTTCATATTTTCTAATTTGAATGGCTTTTATTTATTTTTCTTGCCTGATTGCTCTGACTAGGACTTGCAATGCTACAATGAATGTAAGTACCAAGAGTGGGCATTCTTGATTTATTCCTGATCTTATAGGAAAAGTTTTGGCTTTTTACTATGAAGTATCATGTTGGCTGTGGGCTTGTCATATAGAGCCTTTATTATGTCAAGATATGTTCTGTTTATACATTGTTGAGTGATTTTTATCATGAAAGGATATTTTATTTTGTAAAATGCTTTTCCTGCATCTATTGAAATGATCATACAATTTGTATCCATCATTTTATGAATGTGGTGTTTCACACTGATTGATTTATAAATGTGAAACAGTCTTTGAGTCCCTGGAATAAATGCCACTTGATTCTGGTGTGTGATCCTTTTAATGTACTGTTGAATTCAGTTTGATAATATTTATCAAAGATTTTTGCATCTATGCTCATCAGGGATATTGGCTTGTAATGTTCTTTTCTCATAGTGTCCTTACCTGGCTTCAGAATCAGAGTATTGCTACCCTCATAAAATGGGTCTGGAAGTTTTCTCTCTTCAGTTTTTTTTTTTTTTTTGAAGAGTTTCAGAAAGATTGATAGTAATTTTTCTAAGAATGTTTGGTAGAGTTCACCAGTGAAACCATCTGGTCCTGGACTTGTATTTGTTGAAGAGTTTTTAATTACTGATTCAGTCTCCTTGCTAATAACTGGTCTGTTTAGATTTTCTATTTCTTCATGATTTAGTCTTGGTAGGTTGTATGTTTCAAGGAATGTATTCATTTCTTCTATGTTGTCTAATTTATTGGCACACAATTGTTCATGGTAGTCTCTTAAGAGTTTTTTGTACTTCTTGTCTTAGCAGTTGAAGTGTTTACTCTTTCATTTCTAATTGTATTTACTTGAATCCTCTCTCTCTCTTCCTTGTTCTCTTTCTTTCTTTCTTTCTTTTCTTTTTTTCTTTTTTTTTTTTCTTGAGCCTGGCTAAAGATTTGTCTACTTTGTTTATCTTTTCAAAACCCAGCTCTTGGCTTCATCAATTTTTCCTATGTCTTTTTAGTCTCAATCTTATTTATTTCCACTCTGATCTTTGTCATTTCTTTTCCTCTATAACTTTGAGCTTATTTATTGTTCTTTTTCTAGTTCTTGAGCTGTAAAGTTACGTTGTTTATTTGAGATCTTTCTTGTTTCATAGTGTAAATGTTTATTGCTATTAACTTTGTTCTCAGAATTGCTTTTGTAGCAATGCATAAATTTGGTATGCTGTGCTTCCATTTATATTTGTCTCAAGATGTTTTTTCATTGCACTTTGATTTCTTCTTTGACTCACTGGTGTTTCAGGAGTCTGTTATTTATACATATTTCTAAATTTTTCAGTTTTCTTCTTTTTTGTAATGTTTATTTTGAGAGAGAGAGAGAGAGAGCATGTGCGCAAGTGGGGAAGGGGCAGAGAGGGAGCAAGAGAGAGAATCCAAAGCAGTTTCTGTGCTATGAGCACTGAGCAAATACAGGACTCAATTTTGCAAACCATGAGATCATCACGTGAGCTGAAATCAAGAGTTGGGCATTTAACCAACTGAGCCACGCAGGTGCCCCATCAGTTTTCTTCTTTTAATTGATTTCTAGTTTCTTAACATTGTGGTTGGGGAAAATGTTTGATATATTTCAATTTTCTTAAATTTATTAAGACTTGTTTTGTGACCTCACATAAGTTGTAGGCCGGAGAATATTCTGTGTACATTTGAGAAGAATGTGTTCTGTTTTTGAATGGAAACTTCTATAAATATATGTTAGGTATAACTTTTGTAATGTGTAGTTTGAGTTCATTTTTTAATTTATTTTCTGCCTGAATGATCTATCCATTGTTGAAAGCCAGATTTTAAAGTACCCCTCCATTATTATTTTTTCTCCCTTCAGATGTTAAATTTGTTTTATATATTTAGGCTCTCGTATGCTGAGTGCATAAATATTTACTAGTGGTATATCCTCCAGATAAAAGGACCACTCTATCATTGTATAATGATCTTTTTGATCTCTTATTACAGTTTTGGCTTAAAGTCTGTTTTGTCTGATATTAAGTATAGTTACCCCTGCTTGCTTTTGGCTTCTATTTGCATTAGATAGCTTTTTTCTCCCTTTAGTTTCAGCCTATGTGTGTCCTTAAAGCTAAAGGGAGTCTCTTGTAGACAATATATAAGTCAGTCTTATTTTTATATCCATTCTGCTACTCTATGTCTTTTGATTGGAGAATTTTAATCCTTTTTTTTAATGTTTATTTATTTTTGAGAGATATATGGAGAGAGAGAGGAGGTGGGGGAGGGGTAGAGAGAGGGAGGGAGAGGCAGAATCCGAAGCAGGCTTCAGGCTCTGAGCTGCCAGCACAGAGCCCCACATGGGGCTCAAACTCACAAACCACAAGATTGTGACCTGAGCTGGAGTCAGATGCTTATCTGATTGAGCCACCCAGGCACCCCTACTTCCTTTTTATTTAAAGTAATTATTGATAGGTATGATCATACTATTGCCATTTTGTTAACTGTTTCCTGGTTATTTTAGAAATCCTTTGTTCCTTTGTTCCTCTTTTCCTTTGTGATTTGAAGATTTTTTTATGGTGGTGTGCTTAGCTTTATCTTTGTGTATTTACTCTTTGTGGTTATCATGAGGCATATATGCTATATACATAAAGCATATATATCAGTCTATTTTAAGCTGGTAACAACTTAACTTTGAGTGTATACAAAAGCTCTGAATTTTAACTCTCCCAACATTTTATGTTTTGATGTCACAATTTATACATTTTTACCATGTGTATCCATTAACAAATGATTATAGTTATGGTTCTTTTTAATAACTTTTATCTTTATACTAGAGTTGTAACTGATTTACCTACCACATTTACCACATTAGAGTATTCTGAATTTAATTATATATTTATGTTTACCACTGAATTTTATATCATCTTTTTCCTTTGGCTAATTGACATCCTTTTGGTTCAGCTTGAAGAACCCTCTTTAACCTTGCTTGTAAGACTAGTCTCATGTTGATGAATACCTTCTGATTTTGTTTGTTTGGGAAACGATTTATCCTTCACTTCTGAAGGACAACTTTGCAAGGTAGAGTATTCATGTTGGTATTTTTTTTTCTTTCAGCATTTTGAATATATCTTATTATTCCCTTCTGGCCTGCAAAGTAGCTGCTGAAAAATCTGCTGATAGTCTTTTGAGGGTTCCCTTGTATGTAACAACTTACTTCTTTACTGCTGCTTTTAAGATTATTTCCTTGTCTTTAACTTTTGGCGATTTAATTATAATGTGTCTTGGTGTAGATATCTTTAGATTCTTCTTATTTGGAATTCTATAGGATTCCTGGATCTGCACCTGGATGTGCATTTCTTTCCTGAGATTAGGTAAGTTTTCAGCCACTACTTCTTTGAATAAGCTTTTTGCCTCTTTCTCTTTCTTTTCTCCTTGTAGAGCCTCTATCATGTGAATATTGGTCTGGTCTGCTTGATTGTGTCCAATAAGTGCCTTCAGTTATCTTCACTGTTTCTCCTTGATTTTTCTTCTTGCTACTCTAATTGGATGAATCCCACTGCTGTGTCTTTGAGTTTACTGATCGTTTCTTTCATTTGATTGAGTTTGTTATTGAATCCCTCTATTGAATTTTTCAGTTAATTTATTCTCCAATTCTATGGTTTCTGTTCGGTAGACTTTTTAAAAATGATTATTTATTTTTGAGAGAGCGCAAGGGGGAGGGGGGCAGAGAGAGAGGGACAGAGGATCAGAAACAGGTTCTCCATTGACAGGCTGACAGCAGTGAAACCGAGGTGGTGCTGCAAATCAGAAATCGCAAGATCATGACCTGAGCTGTCATACTTTCAACCAACTGTGTCACTCAGGTGCTTGCTGTTTGGTAATTTTTAATATTTTCTATTTTTTTGTTCTTGTTGAAATTCTTTGTTCATACTTTGCTCTCTGGATCTCGGTGAATATCTTCATGATTGTTATTTATCAAGTAGATTATGTACATCTTTTTCATTAAAAATCTATTTCTGGAAATTGATCTTGTTCTTTTGTTTGAAACATACTTTGGTTTCTTTATTTTGCTTGCCTTTTTGTTGGTTTCTGTGCATTAGATAAAACATCCACCTTCTAGGTCTTAACAGAGTGGCCTCAAGTAGGAGATAAACCTTATCTATCAGTTTGGCCTGGGCTCTCAGTTTTCTTTCAACCTTTGTGATTGTCCAAGCTGCCTTTTTGTTCTTAGTGAATCCCAGTAGTTGAAGGCATGCCGAGACCTATCATTGTCCAAAAGGAAAGGAGTGCCTTCAGTGCCAGATGTAGATTAAACGGAAGCTGGAAGCTCAGGCAGCAGCTGAAAATGTATGCAGTTAAGTCCCTTTCAGGGAAAAACAAGGAGATGGGTGTTCTGTCATTCTTTGTCTATCCTGGGCTCAGGTATATAGCCATAGGAAGGTGATCCTGACTGACTTCTATAGTCTTACTGGACTTGTAAGTGGAAGCCCCTTAGCTACTACAGTAGGCATACCAGGGATTCACCCTTTGAGCAGAAGCTGCAAAAGCTGGGGCATGGACATGTGTACATGCTCCTTCCAGGGAGATACTGGTGGCTTGGAGAAGACTACAAGCAGTCAGTGGGAGAGGTGTTGGTCAGTTTCCTTGGTTTTTAGGGATGAGTGCAGCCAGCCCCTATATGTGTGCTAAGTTAGAAGCCTGACTGAGGCAGCAGCTTTCAAAGTTTGCAGATGTACGCTTTCAGACAAAGACTAAATGACGGGCAATTTTGCCTGCTCTCTCTGCACTGAATCCTAGGGGCAGAGCCTTAACAGCAAGTGCTTCCACAATGTTAACAACTGCTCCTTTGTATGCTGTTGGTATGGACACAGTCTTTGTTAGCTTTATGTTTTGGGGGACTGTCCCTCAGTTGAAAGTCTTAAAAGTTAAGTACTAAATGTTAGGTCCAAACCCTGTGCTCCTCAGGGAGAAGCTGAGAGTTGGGAGTTCCCTCCCAAATGTGTGGTGTTGTGACAGGGGTAGGGTTTATGGCAAAGTGTACCTCGGCCTTTCGTGCCCATTTTGATGTTGGTATTTTCTCATTTGCCTGATGTGTAGGAGTTGTTCATTAGTTTCTAGATTTCGTTCATTGCTTTGTAACTATAGATTTGATGTGTGTGGGGGAGAAGGGGAATTTGGGAACCTCCTACATTTCCAGCTTGATTGAGCTCCTCATTCATAACTATCTTGATGGTTTGTGTCAAACTTTTAGGCACTTGTAGATTTTTAACTGAAGCAATTAAGGAAGATTAAAGAATTTGAATCTTCTAACGTGTACACTGGCACCATTATAAAACAAGGAAAACAATCATGTCATGAGCATCATTGACATTGTATTCCAAGTTAAGCGATGAATGTTAAATGATCTCACAGCATCAGTTATAGCCAATACCGCAGCGTGTAGTAATCACGGTTGGAACCAGAATTATTTTTCTTTCTTTTCTTTTTTTACATTCTTAAAAATTATTCCAAGAACTAAAAATGAATTTGGTTAGAATGAGAACACATAAAATAAAATAGGATAGCATGAAAAGAAAAATAAATGCAAAATAAAGCAGTAACAATATAAACTGGAGTAGGAGGTTAATGCAAGTTAGGGAGAGATAAAAATGTAACCCAAATGTGCAAGCTCTAAAGGCATAAATCATTGTTCTAGTTGTTCCCTGATTTGGTTTTAAGTTGCCTGGTGTTCAAAATAAAAAGAGAGTCAATTACAGTTTGATGAGGAGAAAACATGCTGTTTTCCTAGTTCTAACACTAAGAAAGCATATGGATCCTTTCTAAGGGACTTAAATACATCCCCCACTGTAAATGCCGTAATTTCTTAAAACTGCTTTTCCTAGTACCCCGCAATAAAAATTCAGATCAAAAACACCAAAACAAAACTCAATGAAACTCTCTGCGAGGATGGTGAAAATAACATGCCTAAACCACAAAGAGTTTTGTGATGGTTAATCTTGACTAAAAGAAAAATTTAGAGTATGTTTATATGTGATACAACTAAGAGACCATACAGTGAGTACTTTGGGTGTGAAAATAACATTAAACTCTTCCACATATTAAAAAGCTGGATAGGGGAATCTATGTGCTTAGGCAGAGAAATGGCAGATAAGTTTAATGTAAAAGGGCATACCATAGCTATTCTAATCTTACCTATAAAATAATAGGACTCTGAACCATAGGAACAATCCAAGAGAAGATCCTGGGATCTTTTACCATAGTTCAGAATTTTCTCAAAGTATTTTCTTTGGAATAACCAACATCATTGGATGAGCTCTGAAGATGGTTCCATCGTCAAGTAAGTTTGGAAAATATTAAACACCAGTTCCCTCTCTTGGATAATCATGATATGCAGTAACACATTAGAGACCTGTAATAAAGGATATTTGATTAACTTTTCTTTGCCTAAGTTTTCCCAAACTTATTTGATCATCAAATCCACATGTTGACATCTTGTGTGACTAATATTCTATAAAACCATGCATTTACAAACATTTTGTAGTTTCAGAAGACATTGACTTGATGTGCTGTTAAGATTAAAATAGCTTTAATAATGTCATTGTGAAGAAAGTTCTAACAAAGGAAACAATAGACATTAACTCAAAGCTCTTGCATACCACAGCCAGAATACAATTCTGGTCAATCTATTTCAAAAAAAGTGTGGCTTCCTCAAAATACCAAAAGGCTAGTGAAAAATTGTATATTGAACACTTGGAACATGGAAGAAAAACAGAAGTCAGAGTTCCTTTCTGTACTATTAAATCTGTTTGGTAAGATGACTTTTAAATGAATTTTTAAATGCTGTAGCTATGATTTCAAAGAAAGCATGGGAGTCTATTATCTAAGTGTTGTCATACTTCTGTTTTAAACAGATACTGATGTAAGTCTTGCAATGTCCATTTGTCAATTAAGAACTTTGATAAATACACAAATGTGAGTATAAATTTTACAAATGGACTTTGTGCAGAGAGGCACACGTTAATTTTCCAGGAAAGATTCAGTTCTGTCAAGAGCGAGGAGCCATCATGAACATCTTAGCTGATGAATGCTCAGTAGGAGATACTTAATTTTACATTTCACTTTAATAAAGGAGGGAAACTTTCTGAGTGATTGGTCAGTCAAATGGCCAAATCTTAAATTTGGTTTTATTTGCTAGACAAATGAGTATTTTAGGTAGAATAAGCATTAATTATCTCCCATTCTAGTCTCAATTTCCTCAACTATAGTGATAATAACTTTTCAATAGTAACTCCTCAATAGATTCCAAAGTAGTAATCCTGCCTTGCTATCTGAAAGTTAACCCAGTTGAGCACGTGACCTTCAAGAGAAATTGTAGCTGCTTGGTGCATGTAGTTAAATCAACGATTCAACTCTTGTACCCGATCAGAGACCACCTTGAAATATTTTTTTTTAAGTTAGAACTTGGAAAAAAAAATAATCAAAATTTGAACTTGGAAGACAGATGACTTGAGCAGAGTCTTTGATGCCACCTGTTAGTCGCTATGTGTGCTGAATAATCTTTTTTGATTGTTTTCAGTAAAAACTCCCCTTATACTAGAGTAGTCAAAATTAATTCTGAAAATGGATAGGAAATTGCTGTGCAAATAACACATTGAACAAATGTATGCTGTACTATCTTCAGAAAAAAGAAAAAAGCTTTTCTGATAGTTTTGGGTGGCTTCCTCTCTTTTGTATAAATTCTATTTCTTAAGCATATGCTTCTTGCCACTTATTCTTTTTTAATGATCTTTATTAGACATGAGTACATGATCACATCATGGTACCTACCAGTAAAAAAACAAAACCAAAAACTTTTCATACTCAAGCACTTTAAATGCATGGCTATAAAAGGATGTGCAAAATAGTTTTGTTAATTTTAAATGCAGAACAAACACTTAAAGATGCATATCTGACGCTACTTGTGTAATGTCTAACTTACTGAAATAAAGCAATTTTTCTTCTAGGAATTAAGCCAATTTTTTGGGTTATTTGGAAAGATCAGACACATTTATCAGGACCTTCTTCAGAAACACATGTGGGGCTGTAAGCAATGTATTTCCTGGCTTCTGACATGAGCTAAACATCTGGAAAAGCCAAAGCTGTAATGAAGCTGTGAGTTGGCTGTGTTCTTGCACATTTCTTTGCAATGCCAAAGCAAGGCTGGAGCCCATCAGGCACCACTATCATCCTCATAAAGTGGAGGTCCTTCTGCAGGCCCAGATGTGTCCAAGGGTGGAGAGGAAGGATGGGGAACACTGCCAGACCTTCCTGATCCTCCCTTGCAGAAAGGCCAAGAAGAGATATGGAGAACAGCTTGTCTATTCTTCTCTATATAGTATTATAATGGAAGAGTAAATATTTTCCTCATAATGGCTCCCCTGCCTTCTGAAAATTTATAACCATGGTGTTGGTTTTCTATTGATGCTGTAACAAATAACCACAAATTTTGTGGCTTCAAACAATACAAATGTATAATTTTGTAGTACTGCAGGTCAGAAATCCTAAAATCAAGGTGTTGGTAGAGCTGCCTTCAAGCACTAGGGAAGGCTTGGTTTCCTTGCCCTTTCCAGCTCCTGGAAGCTGCCCATATTCCTTGGCCTGTGGCCCTCCATCTTCAAGGCAAGCAGCAGAGTATCTTTAAATCTCTCTGTCTCTCTCTCTCTCATTGACCTACACTTCTGTCATCACATCTCTTTATCTGACCCTGACATTCCTGCCTTCCTCATAGGAACTTGGTATATACCAAGATAATCAAGGATAGCCTTCCTATCTCCATCTTAATAACATCTACAAAGTCTTTTGCTATCTAGTCTGGGGATTCAAATATGAACATCTTTGGCAGTTGGGGTGGGGGAGGCATTAGTCTGTCTACCACAATCATCTTGGTCATTTTGATTGCTTTTTTAGAATACTTTCATCATGTGTCAATTGGGACAATTATATTTACCTTATGGGATGTATCATGAGTCAACGAGATAATCTGGATTAAGCAATATGGCAAAGCCCTTGAATGATGGCCTTGGGAAAATTTACTCTTTGAAAGTATTGTTCATTCAGAAGTACAAAGCTTGGATTCTGTACCCACTACTGCCTCTGTGACCTGAACAGGCAGCTTTGCCTTTTGGCTCTGTTTCCTCATCTGTATGCATAAGTGGAGTTTTCAGATCAGGCTATGAGGATTGGTAGCCCTGACATAAGTTTCAATATAACCCCACCTACAAAAGAAAGGACTTACAACCTTCCCACAGTCCCACCCACTTATTTATAAGAGTATTGGGGCAATGTTTCTCTGGTGTCCACACATCAGTTCTCAAGTCATCGCACTGGGTGCCCTCTTGGTTCTCTGGTCCAGCCAAGAAAACTGAGAATCTATAAGACAGGAAACAGTACAATATGTTAGACAACTAGGATTGGGAATATGAGAGGGGCCAACAAACAAAAAATCTCATGGACATTGCAAATAATTTTACAAAAGCAGCATCAAAGAGAATGATAATGAAGACACTGCCATAGCCTCTGGAAAGGCAGACAGGATTAAAACCAGTATTCAGAGTCATCATCACATTATCTTAAGGCACTACTTCTGCACTGAGCCAGTCTATCTGCTGTAAATGCTTCTAAGTTTTATTGGCCAACATTTTATCTTACTCATCCCTCCATAGGAGAAAGGCCAAGTGGGTGACGGCCACTGTCCACATTCTTCAAATATGTGAAACAAATCCATCAGTGGTCCTGGGCACAAGGGATTTGATTTTTTCCCATTTTTTCCTTTGGTTGAAAGTGTAAGAGGCAGTGACATGGAAAACTGGGCTGGCTCTGCCAGCTCAGAGCATCTCAGAATAGTCCATTCTAAGGTCTAGATGGAAGACTGGGGAATAGAGCAGGTGATCCCTGTTTGACTTTTGGGCTAAGTTACCATTTGTAATGATGACAAATTTTCATATTTCTTCCTTATTTCTCAATAGCTTCAAAATTCAAACGGAAAAGAGAAGTGCTGTTTGTTTTTTGTTAAATGCTTTATGCTATCAACCAAAATCTATTTCTTCTTCTTCCATAGAAATATAATGTTAGCTGGGCCGATGGTTGCAACCAGGTGTGACCACGTGACTAACTTCGTGGGTACAGAATGTGGGCAGAAGTGTAGTATGTGTAATTTCTAACTTACTTTCTCAAAGATCCACGGTCTGGGAGAGTTCCTTCCTTTCCTTCCTCCTGGTTGGAAAAGACAGTGGCTAGAGCATATTGAGGATGGAAGGGTTGCCCGACCTGTCTGGGTGGCTTTGTGGAGTAAAGCCTATTTATAATAGACCAATGTCTATTTTTGACACGATGCACTTTTTGTCTCTTCATTATTACCAGATTGGCCTTTACCCCAACTAATACAGTTTACAAAAATTTTAAGAGCTAGTAATTTTAACATTTATTATCATGTGCTAGTGACTATGCTGAGCACTTTACATGTATTATCCTATTAGTTTTCCAGAAGATCCTATAAGGTAAACCTCATTATTTTATCTTCTTTTTTTTTTTAATGTTTTTCATTTATTTTTGAGAGAGAGAGCGAGTGAGTGAGCAAGCATGAGTGGGGGAGGGGCAGAGAGAGAGAGGTGGACAAAGAACCTGAAGCAGGCTCCAGGCTCTGAGCTGTCATCATAGAGCCCAACATGGGGCTCCAACTCACAAACTGACATCATGACCTGCACAGAAGTCTGAGGCTTAATCAAGACTGAGCCACCCAGGTGTCCCTATCTTCTTTCTACATAGAAGGGAACTAAAGGCACATAAAATTTAAATAAGATCCTCATATCACACGTCTAACAAGAGAGCAAAGCCAGAGTTCAAACATAATGTACCCTGGCATATTGCGTTGGGACAAGGACTTGGGGCAGAGTGTTAAAGTCACAGTTTCAGAACAATTTCCAAGGAGCTTTAGAATAATGTATTTTGAGGATAGAGAGTATTTCTGGTTTGTCATGTTATCTCTGTGGTCAAGAATGGGGAGCATGTCCAGCAAGGAAAGCGGTATGCTTGAAAGAGCAAGCAGAACAGTCATAAGTGATGGAGGCAATTTTCTGTGGGCTTTCTGCAAATTTTGCAGAAGGTACCGATTTCTTTTGTTCGGAAACAATCTTTTCAAGATGTTCGCGTAATGAACAGCCTCAGAACAGGTAGTGTCTCCTTTCACAGCAAAGGGTCAGGCATGCCTACCACCATTAAAAAAGATGAGCGTTCCCTCAGTTTAGGGTTCCTTTCTTTTAAGTGCATGTCAAGATGTTTGTCTTGCCTTGTGGGGAACCAACACAGATGCTAATCAGTTGATAGAATTAAGAGGAAGGGAAGTATCTTCAAAGGGAATAGAAATTAATACCCTAGAAAATAGATACCCACTTAGAATTTGTTAAATTCTAACTATGTTAACCTAATTCTAAAACACAGATTACAGTCTCTCTTCTAGGTCTTTATGCCAGAGTCCTCAAATTGGATGTCAATACCCTAAAATGTCAATAAATAGGTAGTTTAGAAAACATTTTAAAGATACAGCATCATGGAAAAATGGAGTTGAGAATAACTGTATAGATATTCTGCAAGCATTACAATATCCAGCATTATCTGAAACTATAATTCTGAATAAAAGAAAATAAGCAGTTTCATGTATCAAGGGTAAAAAAGGTATTTGAGTATTTTGATTTTCCTAAGTGGAGAATAATGTGATCTTCTTGTATTGGGGAAAATATACTGGACCAGAACTCAAGATACATGAGGTCAGTGTATCACCAACTAAAGAGACTTGTACAGGATAGTCTTTGTTTTCTTTTCAAACATAAAATGAGGGGACATGAAATAAATCATTCCAAAGATCATATCTAACACAGAAATTATGTAATCACAGATTGTCAGAAGTAGAAGGAAATTGAGTAGTGATGTGATATATATACACATCAGAATTTTGAATTTTCTCATAAATTGTAAATGATCATTTCTAAAGACAGATCATTATAGTTCATATCTGCCTAATTCATCTCCAAGTATCTTTTAATGATAGTCTTCTTTATATTAAGGTAAACTCTAATAGCTTGTAACTTTTATCATTGATCCTCAATTAACTTCTGTACCATAAACAAGAATGTTTTTTCCCCCGCGTTAGTATGTCAGTTATCTGAAGCAATCATGTCACAGACAATTCTTTTGTTTTCTAGTGTCTTAGTTCCTGATTCCTATTAATTCTTCTATGTATGAATTTGTATTCCCTCATGGTTCTCATTGGTTTTAAAATGTGAGTTGCTTCATGCAGGCTGTATACATCAGATACCACAGATATAATTTTGTCTATCCATCCTCCTGAAAAATTTCGTTGGAGCCTAGGGCCTAGGGCCTAGGGCCTTTCTAGGGCCTAGTTTCAGAAGCTGATCCTTAGGAGCTGTGGATCCTAAACTTGGACAGGATTGTCCAAGCTGGTGGTGGGATTGGAGGTGGGGAAGGAAGCCAAAACATGTTCTGCCTAGGGTGAAGTTTTAAAAATTTCAATTAAACAGCACAGGAAAGCAAACTAGACAGACATAAATTCTATCCAAGCAAGTGTTGATATCTTAAAGATCATATACTAGGAAAGCAGACAAGTTTACCTAATGAAGGTGATTTTGCTTCTCAGGTGGGAGTCAGAGGGTCCCCAGGACAGGGTAGCCTAGGGCGGGCCTCCACATTCTAATAATTAAATCATAAGAATGTGTTGTTTTCCACATTTTAATGTACATATGAATCGTCAGAAATGCTTGTTAAAAATAAGATTTTCGGGGCACTTGGGTGGCTCGGTTGAGCATCCGACTTCGGCTCAGGTCATGATCTCGTGGTTTGTGGGTTCGAGCCCTGGGTCAGGCTCTGTGCTGATGGCTCAGAGCCTGGAGCCTGCTTCGGATTCTGTGTCTCCTTCTCTCTCAGCCCCTCCCCAACTTGTGTTCTGTCTCTCTCTGTCTCTCAAAAATAAATAAATGTAAAAAAAAAAACAATTAAAAAAAACAAGATTCTCAAGATTTTTGAGCATGAGGTGTCTTCATAAATCTAACTTTTATAGCATTCTTCATATGATATGAATGCAAGATGGCCCATGAACACCCAGAAAAATACACTATTTCTGGTTTATTCATGGACCCCATGTCCTAAGGACCTGGACCGTTAGTGAGGGACTCCTTCCTGATAGGAGGGAGTAAAATAGAAACTATTCAACTGGGTTCTTGAATATCAATCTCAAACTACACCCTATTGCACTTGGTTGGCTAAATGTTCATGGAATGAATGATTTCCTACTCCCTCTCTCTAACCACTCCCAAATCCTTGCTTGTTGAAAACATGTCTTTAATTTTAAAACTTCTCTCAATCCCTATAATTGTTTGTCTCCTACACACTCCTTTGCCATCTTATGTAGAAGATTTTTGCCCCTTAGTTTGCCTTTTCCAAGGTGTGGGTCAGCACATCATTCTAGCTGAGTTCTAGCTGTGATTGTAATCTAAAGTTTGTAAGATCGTTGAAGTACAGAAGCAAAAGATGTCACTGTCCAGTGGAAGTGACTCCTATGGTAATGGAGAGGGAAGCACAGAGATGGAGGTGTGAACAAAAATGATGGGAGAATCACTAGATTTATGAGGGAGAATGGTTCATTCAGTTTTGTTCAAAGACCATTTAAGTTTCTTGTAGGATATTTAAAAACGGTACTAAATATTGTACAAAATAAACCATGGAAAGTCCAGGCCAGAAACTCAGAGGAGAGGTCTAGACCACACACAGAGTCATACATAAGTGATATAATTAGGTGAGATCATGAAGACAGAAACATACAGAGACAAGAGGAAAAGGGACAGACCAAACCTTATAAAAATGTCTATCTGTAGAGTTACAGAAGGTTGGACAGAGGGACAAAGAGTGATCCGAGATCAAGAAATTTGAGGACAATGATAGGGAAGCCAAGGAAAGAAAATATTAAGGAAGAAAAACTTTCCCCTTAATAGTACACTTGCACCCCATAAAATTGGAAATAGTGAAATTCAGAGTGTGAAGATTAAATAAGAGGTCAGTGATGAAGTAAAGCAAGCAAGTCATAGCCAGCTGCTCTATTCAGTAATGAAAACAAAACAGAAGAATGATATAGTTTGATTTCTTTTCCTTAGAAGGGAATGGACTATGCTTGTATGCTGAAGAAACCATTGCACTGAAGATGTGAGCAAGTGGAGTAAGGGAAATCTGAGAGGATGGTTGGCAGAAACGTAAAAGTCAAAGAGTAGAATACTGAAGTTGATGTCAGACTGTTTCCAGTCAAATTAGAATGTTATTGTAGCCAGAAATGAGGAGGCCACGGGGCCGGGGGGTAGATATTAGAAAGATGGGGTTAGATGAAGATATTAGATGGGTTCACTGAGACAGAAGTCTTACGTTTTCTATAAAAGAGGTACCGAGGTAGGCAGACAAAGGTTGGGTTTCTGGCTCTAAGTTCTGAGGAACCTTGGCTCATCATATTGTGGCTTCACCTTTCTAGTTTCTAGCTTCTGTTTTACAGGCTCCAGGGAACTTCTAGCTCTGTCTTCATCACGTGCACACGTGCTGGCTAGCAGAGGAAAGGGCAAACGCAAACTAGGTTCCGTGCCGCTGCATCATGTGTATTGAGGCATCCTTTCTGGAAGTTACCACACAGATTTTCCTTTCATATATTTGGCCAAAACTCACATTAGCTACACTTATCCATGAAGGAGGCTGGAAAATGTAGTCTTTTTCCCTCATTGTGACCAGAGGAAAGTCACAGTTCTCCTACAACGAAAGAAGGGAAGATGCTATTGCCAGTCGCTGCCACAGACACGGTAAACGTTTTTGGTGAGGCCATCAGTTCTGTCACTTTGTCTAGTTGACCAGGAAAAGAAGGTGTTTTGGCCCGGGCTATGGATGGGAGTGGCAGTTGCCAAGGAGGTGGTGAGCAATTTAAGTATACAAGCAAAAATACTGTTGAAATCCTGATATTGAGGTCCAGGCTGAGGGACTGAAAAAGAAGGGACTGCACGCTAGGAACTGGAGAGGACAATAAGGTGAAGAGCTAGTTGAACAAAGAAGATAGGATTGGGAAAGGAGAGAAAATAGTGTGATTAGAAAAGCAAATTTCAAGTTGGCAGAGTGAAGGCATTTACATGTGCTCCAAGTCTGAGCTGTGGCTGTACTCATCTGGAATGGAAAAGTAGATGATTAGAGTTGATGTGTAGGAATTACAGAAGGATCCTTGAGGATGATGATGTCAGGAGATAAAAGTGGAAAGGGACATTGACCTGGAGACTAAAAACCAAGATGTTCATCAAATCAACAGTGAACAGATTGAGAAGGATTAGTGTCCTGGAGTGACTGGGTGGCTCAGTTGGTTAAGCGTCTGACTTCAGCTCGAGTCATGATCTCGCAGTTGGTGGGTTCAAGCCTTGCATCGGGCTCTGTGCTGACAGTGTGGAGCCTGGAGCCTACTTCAGATTCTGTCTCCATCTCTGTCCCTCCCCTGCTCATGCTCTGTCTCTCTCTCTCTTTCTCTCTCAAATATAAAATAAAACAATGTAAAAAAAGGATTAGTGTCAGGCACAGATTTACCTCCAACTGAGAAGAGGTTGCATGGATATCACAGGGAAATAGTAAAAGCAGATAGTTATTGAGTAGTTGCTATGTGGCTATCATCAAACTGTTTATTTAATATGAAAATGATTTCTTTGTTAATGTCTATTTTTGAGACAGAGTGCGAGCGGAGTAGAGAGAGAGAGACGCAGAATCTGCAGCAGACTCTAGGCTCTGAGTTGTCAGCACAGAGCTGGACATGGGGCTCAAACTCATGAGCTGTGAGATCATGAGCTGTGACTGAGCCAAAGTCGGACGCTTAACCAACTGAGCCACCCAGGTCCCCTGGAAAATGATTTTTAAGTAAACTATTTTGGAAGAATTTTAGATTTAAATTAGAGATGCAAAAATAGAGCATTTTTTTTAATGTTTATTATTTTTGAGGGAGAGCAAGCAGGGGAGGGAAAGGGAGAGAGGGAAACACAGAATGGGAAGCAGACTATAGGCTCTGAGCTGTCAGCACAGAGCCTGAGGTGGGGCTCAAACTTACTGTGAGATCATGACCTGAGCTGAAGTTGGCTGCTTAACAGACTGAGCCACCCAAGCACCCCGAAAAAATAGAGCAAGTTTTCATCCCCTTCATTCAGGTTCCTCTAACACCACACAGTGTCTTTCATAGCCATGGGACATTGGTGAAACAAGGAAATAAATTAATGTCAAGCAAACTTTATTGGGATTTCTGTAACTGTTGCTGTTTTTTGTCGAATTGGACCCTTGTTTGCAGCTGTGTCCTTTTGCAATGGCAGGATGCAATCCAAGATGCCGTAATATATTTAGTGCCCATTTACCTCCTTAGTCTCCTTTGGTCTGTGACAGTGTCTTGGTCTGTTTTTCTTGACCTTGACATTTTACAGAATACTCAGGAATTTTGTGCATTGTTTCTCACTTCAGGTTTGTCTGATACTTTCACACAATTAGACTGGGATTCAGTAGAGCTGAAGTGTGCTTGTCAGAGCATCACTTAGGGAGAACACGCTGCCATGACTTACCCTTGGTGATGTCAACCCCAATCACTGGGTTAAAGCAGTGCTTGCCAGATTGCTACAGTGTAAAGTCATTATGGTTTTTGTTTTTTTTTTTTTTCCCTTTTCTGGACTCTGTTCTTGGGAAGCAAGTTACTAAGTTCGGCCCACATTCAAAAGGAAGGGGTACTAAGCTCCATCTATTGGGAGAATGTAGTATCTACAAACACTTAGGATTCTTCTGTAAAGAAAATTTACCCCTTCTTGCTCATTTATGTGTTTAATCATTTATATAGATCAGGATGGACTCAGAATATTTATTTTATTCTTTGGGTTTTAATCCAATGCTGTTGTTATGTTATTCAAATTGTTCCAGTTTTGGCCATTGGGAACTAAGTAGTTTATCATAAATCATTTATTGAATCCTCCAACAATCCAGTGAGGCAGGTATTATGGTTATCCTTATTTTGTAGAAACTATGACTCAGAGTAAGAGATCTTCCCAATGATTCATATCATATATGTACAAAGCCAGGAATCATACTCCAGAGTCTGTGTGCTAAGCTTTGCTATGCTCTCAGAGGGAGAAGATGTTCCACAATGTCAGTCAGTGATTAGCAGAGGTAAGATAAGAGAGAACAGGTTTTGCAGCAGTTCATCATAAAGGCAGGAGTTGCAGAATGGATGAGCTTCCAAAGGTACAGTATATAGAAAAAAAAAAAAAAGACAAAATGTCAGAACCAAGTCTGTTACCAGGTGGAAGAAGGGAGAGTAGCTAACACAGGAAAGACAAGGACTGATAGAAGGTTTCAGGACAATGGATGTCACGGAAGCTAAGGGAAGAAAAAAGTTCACCGATGGTACAAATGGTACAATTTGGCCTGCAGGGATAGAGAATTAGCCTCTGGTGGGAAGGAAGTTAAGTGAACGTCCATAAAGCATTTTAATAGAAAGATGAAAAATAAAACAAGATTTTGGGAGATAAAAAATTATTTTAGAGAAAGGAGGTAAAGAATTTAGTAAGAAAAGGATGCAGGGTCAAGTAAGTATTTTCCAGGCTGGAGGGAGAAGCAGCACAGAGAGAAGTTTATAGAACAAAGACTGGACAGGGGCAATGTAGACACTATGTGCACCAGACTTGGAAAGGCAGGGTATTCATCTGGAAGTTAGGGGAAGCTCTCCTCACATACTGTAGGTGAGCCTAAGAGATCAAGGGTAGTGGCACTGTTGAGGTCAAGGTACAGACACACTAAGGATGCGTTACAGGTTTCTGATGATTTCAATTGTATTAGTAACACTAGAAGCAAGGTCATCCGCGGACACTGGGAGGCAAACATGAGAGTAGTATCCAGTCCTGTGAGTAACTACCACCACTGGTATTTGACAGGCTCCGTGAAGGGGCACAACTGGAAGTCAGTCCTGCTGATCGAAGCCACTGGAGTGAAAGCAAAGACAATTATCATGATCTCGATTTTTTTACTTGATGTTTTCAGATCAAATGGTTAAAACTGAATATGGAACTCTTAGACAAAAGACACAGTATTTCTAAAATGTCAAAATTAAGTATGGTGTTGGTCACTTGCCATGCTTATATGTCGAGCGTTGAGAAGAAATATCTAATGATTGTAATGGCTAAACATAAGACTAATGTAAAAAAAGTTAATAGAATGAAAACTGTTGTTTTAGGATTTTTTTCTTCAAATAATTCTAATTGCAACATTCTTAGTGAATGTTTTCCTGAGTTTAATGCCAAAGGCGTAACGTATCATTTATATTTGTTAGAGGATAGGCTTAAGCAATAATTTTTCTAATCTGAGAACAAAATACAACATGAGTTGTTTTAAAAACTCATCAAATAGTATTAAAAGCGGAGTTTTAAAATTTAATCTGAGACACTAACACCACTACATCTGTAACACCAATACAAAGTTTAAAAGAGTACTCCATTTCAGAAGCATTTTAATCTGCGACGTTACTTGAAGAGCCTTTTTTATATCCATGTAAAGGTTAAAATATCCATGGGCAGAATTTCATAAATTATTGCTTCGTGTCTCCTTCAATATTATAGATTGCCTTTAATATCGTTAAAACACTGTACTAAACATGCTCTTTTCCTCTATATGAACCAGAAAGAATTTACATTAAAACATGTAATTTATACTTCATTTTATTACCATATATTATTGTATACAATTTTGTTTGATAAGGATATTATAAATCATATTTTGAACAAAATATGTATGACATAGGTATGCAGTAATATTTTGAAGAAAAAAGTCATGAAAACATCTACCAAAAATTTAGTAATACTGAAAAACACTAGTTGGTGCAGAGTAATGAATGAAAGCTTCCTCATACACTGGAACACAGGCAAATCTCCTGGTACCGGAAGAACAACTTGGTTTAGGAAAAATTCAAATTAGACATACCCACATACTCAGAAGTGCACATTATCTAAGAAATGAGTCCCTCATTAGACCAGCACACGGAGCATTCTCTGTTTGGCACTTAGCAATACAGACAAATGTGTATTTGGTTTAATGTGATTTTATTATTCTTAGATACATTTTATTTTATGTAGATAAAAATATACAATATTGCTTTAAAAGTTTTTAATTTTGTAAGTGTAGAACTGTCATCCTAGTCACACTTTAAAAAGCCTATTTTTCCACTAAATAATTCACCCAACGGCATGTGGAAGACACTAACAAAAATGGTTATTGTGAAGGCTTTTACTGAAAAGTTTAAATGTAAAAATGGAATATTAAGCCAGACCACTGGTCTAAACCTTTAGTGATACCTCATACTGGAAACAAATTATGAAATGTTTTAGACAAATTGGTTTTTTTCCTTAAATTGATTCTATGGATTCAAAGAATGAACTGAAAATTCATAGAACTGACATATTTTTTCTGAAGCCACTTTGATATACATTAATTTACTAAAAAAAAAATAAGTGAAAATAGTGCATTTTAATACTATACCTTGGTTTAAGATTCCATCATGTTTTTTATAGAATACATGAAAAATGTGCCTGCCCTTCAGATGTCACATTTAAATAAATGAGTCTTTTTTAAAAATTACCTGAGGACAGTAGAGTTAGCGGGGGGATCATTTGCCTTACCAGTAATAAAGGCCATTGTATCCTAGAAACAATGTACTGTTTGAAGTTAAGAGAATGGCATGGGTGTCTTAAGACCAAAGTAAAAGCAGTTGGATTCATTATTTGATATTTTGAAAAGACGCAAGACTATATGTAAGACTCAAATTACGTGCATATATAAGGTATAGACTATTTTCAAATGAAAGCTTGAAAATACTTTAAATATAATTTTGTTCATTATAAACTATATAAATGCACCAATCGTGTCACTCATAATACTTTGCATCAAACATTGCCACGTTCAAACTTCACGCTCCTCAAATATGAGAAAAAACAAATAGTTTCCACTGTACTAGTAAGTGAAAGTTATAAAGTCAACACATTCTACCTTAAAGTTCATTCTAGGTCTAAAGTAGTTTTTAAAGAATTCATACACAGTGAAATGGTGATTAAAGAGCTAGAAATAAAGCTACTTCCTCCTCGTTGCAAGTTGATAAACACGGTCCCATTCAAGCAGATCTTTGCACACCTGCAACACTGAACCACCATGGTGGAGATTTCAGTAAAGGTAAGTTGCAGTGTATCTCTTTCTCCCGAAAACACTGTTGACATTTTAGTGCTGCAGTCTTTATTTGATCAAAAAATAATTTGGAAAGACATTTTACTTTCAAAATTTTTCAACGTAAGGCACATAGCAACATTTAATACGTAGAAGCAACTAGGTAATAAATATTTTTTCTATCATAACTTGCCCTTTTCCTGAAGAAAGTGGGTGAGTAGTGCAGTTAAAACATGCCTGGACTAATACAAATGACTGAATTTAAGAAATACAAATAATATTTGTGTGCAGAAAGTTATTAAAAAGTTTACTTTCTATCAAATATACATCCTACAGTGTTATAAAAAATTGTGAGGCACTTACACAACAAAGGAGGAAAGCACTGAGATTATCTTTTTATAAAAGCACCAAACCACTTATTTTAACATCTGAGATAAAAGAAGATAAAAGGAAATAGTTTGTTATTTGGTGTACTAATAAGAATAGATAAGTTGAAAACTCAAAAGTATTCCATTTCTTTCTGACAGAAATTTTTTATTTAAAAGTGTCATAAAGTTCCCCTGAATGAATTTTGTATATTCTCTACTACTCAGACTATAAAGTGAAATAAAGATAGCATCTCCCTCTCTCTGGCAGTACACTTTCTTTTTTAATGACTATAGTATATGTAGTTTTGGTAATTTTTTTTAACTCTTAAAAACATTAAAATTTGGTTTGGAATAATAGTGCGAACAACATACATCAATGCCTCCATGTAAAGTTGCTGATGTCCAACACTGATAGTTCTATTATTCTGTAATCTTCTTTAATCCATGGTGAAAAATGGGCTTGGCATTACAGGAATCCACTGGATGTCAAATCGGGGAAAGGTCTGGCTTCTGACATGTGATGAAGGGGCTGAAGGTGTGTGGGAGTCTGAGTGCTATTTATATTATTTAATTCAGCTGGATAGGTTTCATTTAAAACTCCTCCATTCTGAAACTGCAAACAAAAATAGCAATGCAACTTATTAGATTTTTCAAGTATCTTAACCCACTAAATGATATATTAAAAAGTATTTTTAAAATCTTTGTCTTGCATGTTAAACTTCAGATTCTTTACATCATTCAATGAAGACCAACACAGCAAATATTATGTATTAGCTGCATTTATAACAATTTGGTTTCTCCATTAGATGGTACAGATGTGTGATACATGGGTCTCAGCTCAGAAGTGGTATTAGGAGAGTATTTGATTAACAAATTGCCTTTGGTCTGGATAGGAAATGATGGATCAGAGAGTACCAGTTATGAATCACAGTTAGATATATCCGTCATACATAGGTTGGCTTTGACCAGATTTCATCTCAGGCAAGTTCTGGGTACCAAAGTCTTGACTGCATTCAAAATGACTAGACTGGACTGCAGACGTAGAACTTTTCTATAAGAGGTCATTTCTGATAGAAGCATCTTAATATTCCTAAAATATTACAGCATGGGTATGATTTCCTAAACCATTTTTATTTGTTACAGGCTTTTAGTAAGTGCTATTAAAAAGTATCCTAATTATAGATTTTTATCAAATAAAATGCTTGCTCTTGTCTTCTTATAATGCAAATAGTCTAATGAGTCTACAATTGCTACTAAAAAAAAAAAAAAACAAAAAAAACCAGATACATAGTCTGTACGCTTTTATAGATTATAGGGCCTTTGTATTGGATATAGTTAGTGAAAGTTATGGAAATTTTCATATAGATCAAAATCATACCCTTAATTCCTTGAAACACAGATTTAAAAGATCCTCTAAAACACACATTAAATATATAGTGAAAGTCATATAATCCAGGTCTTCAGTGAATGGCAGCTGTGGAGACTTCAAATGGAAGTTATTATGCAGAGAATGGTAGCCTTTAAGTTACTCTTACCAGTCATTAACACAATGCAAGTCAGCAATTGTCTTGAAGTATGTTATCAAAAACAATGCTATGCAATAAAATAATACTGTGAGCCACGTAGGCAATTTTTAAAAGTAACTCCCTGGGGAAATACATAGGTCTACAGACTTGCTATTAACTCACTGTTCATAAAGAAGTAACACAAAGTGGCAGGGAGGGGAGAAAAACAAAAAACTTGAAAGAACCTGGTAATGAAATTTTAGGTTATGTAAATTATTAAGTTGTCAACAACTTACTCAAGTTACCTATCCATGGTACTTCATAGCAATGTTGTGAGAGTGTACTGAATAATTCTGATATAATTGAAGATGTCAGAAATGAGGATAAGAAAAACTTTCATTACCATTTTCTATCAAAAAACTCATATACAAGCCAAATGTAAGACAATTACAAATGTTAACTTGAATCTTTGTTGCTAATCTATAATACACAGAAAACAGAAACCACTGAACTTAGTTTAAATCAAGATTTTCTTCAAAAGCCTACTTAATTATACTATAAAATGAACTCAATATTTTCTAACAGAAAAGCATGAATGAAAAAATGATGTATTCCCCAGTGGCCACAGAGAGCAGCTACCATTACTGTTTAAATTATATATATATATATATATACACACACACACATATATATACACACACACACATATATATGTTTAAATGTAAAAAATATATATACATAATCTAAAATATATATACACACACACACACACACATATATATATATATATATATATATATATATATATATATATTTAGATTTAAAGTGTGCTTGCTGCTAGAAGTATTCTGATGACATAGTTTAAAGATATAGGGGCTCCTGGCTGGCTCAGTTGGTAGAGCATGTGAGTTTTGATCTCAGGGTTGTGAGTTCAAGCCCCTTAAAAAATAAGTACAAATTTTGGGGGGTCCTGGGTGGCTCAGCCTGTTAAGTGTCCAACTCTAGATTTCGGCTCAGGTCAGGATCTCACAATTCATGAGTACAAGCCCCGCCATGGGGTTCTGTGCTGACAGTGCAGAGCCTGCTTGGGATTCTCTCTCTCTCCCTCTGCTTCCCCTGCTCGATCTTTCTCTCTCTCAAATAAACAAACAAAACTTCTAGACAAGTAGAAAATTTAGCACAGTACCCAGCTTGACCACATGAGAGAAAGCCAGTAAGTTACACTTTTTTACAAGATGCTAGAAAAAAACATTCCATCTTGAAGGATAAAATGAGGATTGGGCAGATAACATGGAGGGATTACCATAGAACAGTGAGGAGCCTCAGACTGAATTCAGGGATCACCAAGGACAAAGGTGTCTGAAAAAAGCACAACTGTATTGACTTTAACCTGATTTTAACACATACAAAAAAGATTGAGCTTTAAGAAATTACTTTTAAAAATGCAAATATATATTTGAAGTCTGATATTTAAAAAAAAAGTTTTTTTTTTTTTATGTTTATTTACTTTTGAGAGAGAGAGACAGAGAGTGAGTGGGGGATGGAGACACAGAATTGGAAGTAGGCTCCAGGCTCTGAGTGGTCAACAACAGAGCCCAAAGTGGGGCTGGAACTCACAAACCACGAGATCAAGACCAAAGTTGGACGCTTAACCAACTGAGACACCCAGGCGCCTCTGAACTCTGAATTTTTAAAGGGTCCTGTAATTATTAAGAACAGAGATAAACCAAAGGATCTATTCTAAACAATATATGACATACTCATGTTGCTGTAGCCCTTGATTTTTTTCTCCTTGGCTGTTCAGTTAAAAAAGATCTATTAGTATTAGTAACACACTACTACTGGAAAAGTACTGGCTTATTAAAAAATAGTCAAATAAAAAATTTACAATTGAGGTCTATAAATGTAAGAAGAATCACTAAAAAGGTTTACTCAGCCTGAGAAAACCCTTACCTTGTTTAAAAATGCCTGTGGGTCCGGCATTGTTGGATTGTACTGCATCTGGGCCTCGTGGCCGTGAGGAGGTTCCGGCTGGCACTGGTACATGGACACAGCCCCGGCATAACACGTCTGAGGAGTTACTATGGGCGGCTCTGGAGTAAGTCCGTGTGTTTGGTTCTCAGGAGCTTGTAAACACGTGAAAAAATCTTCTAAATTAGAAGTAGTAGGGTACGGGGATGGTTCGAAGTTCCCTAAGGGAAAGTCTAACTGTGGCCCCTGGGAATGTTGTGGCAGCACAGACTGATCACAGGGGATAAAGTTGTGTGTATAAGGCATAGCATCCGTCTCAGATTTGTAGGGACACTCTTGACTGGTCCCAGGTAAGTCTGAAAGGACATTATACTGCTGTAGCTCTTGCTGCGGACAACCAAAAGGCACAGACTGGTTAGCGCTCCAATTGGCAAACATGCCATTAACTTGCATATGCTGCATTTTCTGACACAGTTGTTGCTGCTGCTCCGATGCTACGAGGTTTTGCTGGTGCTGCAGCCGCAGCTGCTGCTGCTGCTGCTGCTGCTGTTCTAGCTGCAGGTGCTCCTGTACCATACAACTTGAGTTCACAGCCACGGCCTGTTGCTGCTGGTAACCGGGACACTGGAAGGCAGGCTTGCTTAAAGAATCTTGGACATAGGTCAGGATTTCATCTGTGAGGTCAATATCTCTGAAGTCATCCTCACCAGAAAAGTCAGTTCTGAAAAATTCCTCATTCTGTTGCATGTCTTTGATATCTTCAAAATCAATGCCTAGGTGTTTCATAATGCTGTACAAGTCACTATTTCTGTTGTCTGCAAAGGGCCCTGATTGACCTCCAGAGATTGCTGAGTTCATATCCTGAGACTGACCTATTTGCTCATGTTTCAGGATACTGTTATTTCCCACTGGTGCCATACTGTCTTGCCAATTACTGCATTCATTCATAGGTTCGTTAAAAAGATTTCTTTCAAAAGCTGTGTTACTGGAAGCAGGATAGAGATAAATAGACTCATCTTGTTGCATCATGGCACCCAGGAGGGAATTGGGATTGAAAGATTCCTTATTTAGAGTTGATGTGGTAGCAGACTCTCTTCCACAAGCAGTAGTTTTAGTCCTCACTGGTAAGGGATCCATCATGGGAGGAAAAGGGTTATTTACCTGGTATAACACAGCTTCTCCAGAAGTAAACATAAAAGGCAACTTCATAGTTCGTTTTCGTAAATGCTCTGTTCCTTCTTCATCTCTAAAATTGGGTATGAGAAAAAAAAAAGTTATTTCAAACACTTAGAAAAATGTAATAGAAAAACAATATAAAAGCAAAATACATTGTAATTGAGTTTGATCTGGAACATGAACTTTACTTTGACATAAATGTTCCAGATAACAAGTGTTAGAAAACTTGTTAGAAAAATTTAAGTGATTTAGAATTTATCCCAGAATTTAGTCATTATATCCATTCTCAGTTTCCACCCCTGAAATCCTCCTGAAAAAAATAAGTTCAAAGTGGAATAAAGATCCAAGTATAAAAACAAACTATAACACTTAGGAATTAACCATCCCAGCCAAGGCAACCCCTGTGCAGAGCAACTAGGGACTCCTTGCCCTCTACAGCACTAGTCATTCAGCCAAATGTGCCAGAGACATGCAACCTACATAGGAGATCTTCCTACACAAGTCTGCTCCTTCAAGATTGGGACTACCTGTTAAACCTAATGAGAAAGTCAAAATGAGAAAATAGGATAACACTTCGAACAAAAGAGTAAGACAAAACTTGAGAAAAACTAAACAAAATGGAGATAAACAATCTACCTGATAAAGAGTTCAAAGAAATGCTCACTGAACTTGGGAGAAGAGTAGACAAACTCAGTGACTGCTTCAGCCAAGAGACATAAAATATAAAAAAAAAAATCAGAGTTTAATACAATAACTAAAATGAAAAATACAGAAGGAATCAACAACAGGTCAGACGATGCAGAAGAATGGATCAGTGATCTGGAGCACAGGTAATGGAAAGTAGGCAAGGAGAACAGCAAAAAGAAAAAGGATAAGTTAAGGGGTCTCTGAGACAACATCAAACACACAAACATTCACATTATAGGGCTCCTAGAAGAAGAAGACAGAAGGAAAGGGACTGAAAAATTCCCTAAACTGGGGAAGGAAACAGGTTTTCTGGTCCAGGAAGCAGCCAAACTCTGCAGGCCAGAAGGGGCTGTCATGAGATATTCCAAGTACTGAAAGGAAACAAACCTACAGCAAGGCTATCACTCAGAATTGAAGAAGAGATGAAAACTTTCCCACACAAAAGTTAAAGGGAATTCATCACCACTAAACCACTTAAAAGAAATGTAAAGGGACTTCTTTCAGGAAAAAATAGGTCACAACAAGAAGTGAGAAAATTAAGAAAGGAAAATTGTCACTGGCAAACCTAGAGTACAGGCAGGAGATCAATCATTTATAAATGCATGATTTAACCTTATGATGATGAAAAGACAAAAGTAGTAAAAATGAATTAGATCTAAATATTAGTTTAGGTAATCAAAGATAAAACATACCATCAAATATATAAAAAATGGAGAGGGCAGCAAAAACATAGTACTTTTAGAAATGTGTTCAAACTTAAGCAACCATCAACCATCAACTTAATATAAACTGCTATATACTTGGGATGTTATATATGAACCTTAAGGTTACTGCAGACCAAAAATATGTAAAAGATTTAAAAAATATCAAATAAAGAGAAAGAAATCCAAGTATGACACTGAAGAAAGATACCCATCAGAAGGGAAGCAAGAAAATAAGAAGGGAAAAGAGAAGAACTACAAAAAAAAATCAGAACAGTGAACACAATGGCAATTAATGTATTAATTAAATATAAATGGTCTAAATGCTTCAATCAAAAGATACAAGGTGACTGGAAAAAAAACAAGACCCATCTATATGCTACCTATAAGAGACTAACTTCAGACTAAAGACAAATTCAGACTAAAAGTGAAGGGATATGAAAATATTTTCCATGCAAATGAAAGCAAAATAAAATAAGCTGGGGTAACAATACTTAAAAGACAAAATACATTTTAAAACAAAGACTATAACAAGAGACAAGGAAGGCATTGCATAATGATAAAGGGATCAATCCAACAAAAGGATATAACAAAAGCAAATATCTATGCACCTAGTAGAGGATCAGTAAATATATGAAGCCTAAATGAAAGACATAAAGGGACACAAAATGACAGTAATACAACAGTAGTAGGGGACTTGAGCACCCCACTTACATCAGTGGATAGATCATCTGGGCAAAACATTAATGAGGAAACAGTGGCTTTGAATGATACATTAGACCAGATGGAGTTAATCTATAACAGGGAATTCCATCTAAAAGAAGTAGAATGCACATTCAAATGCACACAGAACATTCTCTAAGACGATCATGTTAAGTCACAAAACTAGCGTCAGTAAATTTGAGACTGAAATCCAAACAAGGATTTTTTCTGACCACAGATAAATGAAACTAGAAATCAACTGTAAGGAAAAAAAAAAAAAAAAAACCTAGAAAACACACAAATACATGGAGGCTGAACAACAGGGTATTAAAAAACCAAAGGAATGACAAAGAAATGAAAAAGGAAATCAGAAAATACACAAATGAAAATGGAAATACAGTGGTCCAAATCTTTGGGACACAGCCAAAGTAGTTCTAAGTAGTTGAAACCAATACAGGCCTATCTCAAGAAACCAGGAAAATCTGAAACAAATCTAACCCTTCACCCAAAGCAACTAGAAAAAGAATAAACACAAAGTTAGAAGGAAGGAAATACTAAAGATCAGAGCAGAAATACATGAAATAGAGACTACAAAGAAATGATTAATGAAACCAACAGCCTTTGTAAAGATAATCAATAAAACTTTAGCGAGGATCAAGAAAAAAAAGAGAGAAAATGCAAATAAATAAAATCAGAAATAAAAGAAGTAACAACCAACCCTACAGAAATATGAGAGACTATATGAAAAATTGTATGCCGACAAATTGGAAAACAAAAACAAAACCAAATGATTAGGACTGCACCAAAATAAAAAGCTTCTGCAAAGTGAAAAAAACAATCAACAAAATGAAAAGACAACCTACTGAATAGAAGATATTTGCAAATGATGTATCTAATAAGGGGTTAATATCCAAAATATATAAATAATTCATACAACTTACCAAAAAGAATCTGATTAAAAAGAGAACCTGATAGACATTTTTCCAGGGAAGATAACAGACGACTAACAGACAGATGAAAAGATGTTCAACATCACTAATTATCAGGGAAATGCACATCAAAACTACAATGAGATACCACCTCACACCAGTCTGAATGGCTACCATCAAAAACAAGAAATAACAAGTGGTAGTGAGAGTGTGGAGGAAAGGGAGCCCTCATGCACTGTTGGTGGGAATGTAAACTGGCACAGCCACTGTGGAAAACAGTATAGAAGCTCCTCAAAAAATTAAAAAAATAACCACCACGCAATTCAGTAATTTCACTGCTGGGTGTTTACCCAAAGAAAATGAAAACACTAACTCAAAAGGAGAGAGACACCCTTATGTTTATTACAACACTGCTTACGATAGCCAAAATATGGAAGCAACCTATTGAACAGAAGAGAGGATAAAGAAGATATGGTATATTGCTCAGCCATAAAAAAGAATGAAATCCTGCTATCTATAAAAACCTGGACGGACCTACAAGGTGTTACACTAAGTGAAAGTTAGAGAAAGATGAATAGCATATGATTTCACTTACATGGAATCTAGAAAACTAACAAAACACACACACACAAAAACAGATACAGTTTCATAAATAGAGAACAAATTGGTGGTTGCCAGACTGAAGGTGCTGGGAGGATGGGTTAAATAGACGAATGGGATTAAGAGGTATAAACTCCCAGTTATAATCAATTATGGGGATGAAAAGTACGACACAGGAAATACGGTCAATAATACTGTAATAACTTTATATGCTGACAGATGGCAGCTACACTTACGGTAAGCACTACATAATGTGTATCATTGTTGAATCACTATGTTGTACATTCGAAACTAATAAAATATTGTATGTTAATTATACTTAAAAAATCTTAGAAATCTGAGTGGGAAGAGTCATGTGTAAATAAAATGTAGAATCTCTATAGGAAAATACTAGCATAATTGACATAAAAATTAAAAATCTTACATGGCACAAGCATTCATAAATCAAGTTTATACATGGATAAAACGTGTCATGTTTGTAATTTCACATGTATACTACATATAGTATGTGTGTGTATAAATATATCCAACTTAACACCCATAGGAAGTAAAGAGCTCCAATGAGGACCCAGAGAGAAGCAAACAACATAGGAGAAAATAGACAAACAATATGAACGGACAATTCATAGAAGGAAAATGCCCTAGAAAGATACAAAAGATGTCCTGCCTCATTGGTAATGAGAAAATGCAACCAATAACCTTTGAATAACTAACAAGCAAACTCAAATAGTAAAAATATGAACAGCCCAAATGAAACCACTGATAAATGAAGAGCACTATACCTGCAATAGAACATAGATTCTTTACCAGAGCACATGGGATATGTTACTAACACTGACTATATATTTGACCATAAAACATTTGATCATAAATGACACAAAAAATACAAATTTCAAAACACTGACATCACACACAGAATGTTTTCTAACTTCAGTGGAATTGATGTAAAATTCAATAACAAAAACACCAGGGGCACCTGGGTGGCTCAGTCGGTTGAGTGTCCAACTTCGGCTCAGATCACAATCTCAAGGTTCATGGGTTCAAGCCCCACATTGGGCTCTGTGCTGACAGCACAGAGCCTGGAGCCTGCTTTGGATTCTGTGTCTCCCTATCTCTTTGCCCCTCCCCCACTCACGTGCACTTGCTCTAGAAGACATTAAGAAAATTTTTTTTAAAACAAAAAACCCAGAAAATCCCCAATGTAAAAAGTACATACTACTATATTTAAAAATCATGAATAGAAAAAACAAGACACATCAAAACACGAGGACTGTAGTTAAAGTTGTGCTTAAGGGGGAATTGATAAAGGCTGGAAAAATAGCAAATATACCCAAAGAGGGTAGAAGGAAAGAAGTAATAAGCAGATATAAATGCAGCAGAAAACAAGCAAACAATAGGAAAAATCAACAAACCAAAAGTTGGATCCTTGAGAGGATTAGAAACTAATGGCTTTGTAGCAATATTATTTGAGAAGGCACAGTTTGCTAATAACAATGTTTCTTTAAAAGTCAGTACAGATACTACAAAATGAAAATGAAATACAGCATAAAAGAGAAAAATCATCATGTTAATGAATCCAGAAATATTTTTTTTTAATTTTTTTTTCTTTTTTCTTTTTTTTTCAACGTTTTTTTTTTTTATTTATTTTTGGGACAGAGAGAGACAGAGCATGAACGGGGGAGGGGCAGAGAGAGAGGGAGACACAGAATCGGAAACAGGCTCCAGGCTCCGAGCCATCAGCCCAGAGCCTGACGCGGGGCTCGAACTCATGGACCGCGAGATCGTGACCTGGCTGAAGCCGGACGCTCAACCGACTGCGCCACCCAGGCGCCCCGAATCCAGAAATATTTAACAAAATTCAGCACCCATCATAACATTTAGTAAACTAAAGAGAAGGGAAGCTCTTAAATTAAAAACATATATATATATACACACACACACATATACACACACACGAATATATATATTATACGTATATATACATGTGTACATATACTTAAACAAAAATATATATTTAGTAGCAAAATGTATATAATCTATATGGATATATGAATATAATGTATATAAATACAGAATATATGTATATATGTATGCATGTAGTATCTAGATATTGTATATGTGTGTATACATACACGTGTGTGTGTGTGTGTGTGTGTGTATGTATATATAATTTAATAGCAAAAGCACTACCACAACATCATACTTGATGGTAAAATATTAAAAGATTCCCCCTGAGACTGGTAATAAGACAAAAACAAAACCTGATATCATTATTTCTTTCACATTTTACTGAGGGCCTAACCAGTGCAATAAAGGAATTTTAAAAAATAATAAATGTCTAAAGATTAAAAAAATTATTGCAAATGTTATGTAGTAAATTGTGAAGGATCCAGACACTTATGAGAATAAGTGGATTTCAATAAGTTCACTGAATACAAGCCAGCATTAAAAAATTCAACGATTAGAAACTGGTGTACACATGCATACTATTCTTTTTAATGTTTTATTTATTTATTTTTTTGACCAAAAGAGTGGAAGGGGGAGAACAGACAGAGAATCTCAAGCAGGCTCCATGATGTCAGTACAAGAGCCTGACTTGGGGCTCGATCTCACGAACCATGAGATCATGACCTGAGCTGAAATCAAGAGCTGGATACTTAACTGACTGAGCCACCTAGGCACCACACCATGCACACCATTTAAAAACAGCATCACAAAACATCAAACAACTAGAAATAAAATTAAGAAAAAGATACGTAAGAGTCAGGTAAGAAAAATACAACCCATTATTAAGATAAAGACTTAGGTACAGACTCATGTACCCATATGCACATACATATATTAACCATGTTCAAGGGTTGGAAGAGTCAGTATTGTAAAGACGCTGATTATCCCAAAATAAGCTCTAGTTTCAATGCTATTCCGTTCAAAATCACAACAGATACTCCGGTGAAATCTGACAACTTATTTCTAAAATATAAAGGATAAAGAAGAGAGGAGACAATGCTAGAGGAGAACAAAAATTCCTCAACTAATATGGAAAGCTGACACACAAATATCAAGATTTATTATAAAGATGTAGTAATAAAGATAATGTGCTATTGAGGTGAAAACAGACAAGTAGACTAATGGAATCCAAAAACAGAACCACATACACAATCCCCTGATCAAAATGCAGTGGAGCAGGGAAAAAAAGCAGCCTTGTCAAGAAGTGATTCTGATCAACTGGATATACATATAAAGGAAAATATTAATATTGATCTTACCTCAAGTCACATACAAACAAAACATCAGCTCTCTAGAGCGTAGAAAACATTTCTAATACAAATATCTGACAAAATGCTTATTTACAGAATCTATATGAAACACAAAAACCTCTGCTTGTTTAGAAAACATGTACTAAACACAGGACTGTTATGCATTTATTTTATTTTATATATGGCACTAGCTTTTCATCTTTCCTTCATACATCAGAAAAAAACCTGGAGTTTTCTTTGGTTATTCTCTTTCTGTAATTCCACCTATTTAGTTGTTCAATAAAGTTTGTCAATTCTGTCTTCTCAATGTCCTTCATTTATGCCTTGTTTCTTTACATATTTTCAGTTTTTACTTCCAGAGAAAATTCTCATAGAATTTATTTTGAGGTTTTCATGTAAGAGGATTTAAAAACCAAAGTGTTATTAAAAAAAAAAAAAAAAAAAAAAAAGAAATGAAGACATGAAACATTTTGTCTTTGTACTTACGTCAGTGGTCTCTGAGTTGCAATGATATAATCTGGTCTTCCATTTTTATACACTAAGCGTGCATTAGACTGAACCCAGGTCCATCGATTGTCTTTGGTGAGAAGCCTGAATACTATCATGCCACTTTCTCCAGTCTTAATCACTAAAACAAAATCCAAAAATTATCAAACCTGAAAACAACATTTTAATTCTTTTTAATGTTTGTTTATTTCTGAGAGACAGAGACAGAGACACAGCATGAGTGAGGAAAGGGCTGAGAGACAGGAAGACACAGAATCTGAAGCAAGCTCCAGGCTCTGAGCTGTCAGCACAGAGCCCCACATGGGGATCGAACTCAAGAACCATAAGATCATGATTTGACACGAAGTCAGTCGCTTAACTGACTGAGCCACCCAAGTGCCCCTGAAATCAACATTTTAAAGAAAACCTCTGAAACAAAGCCCTTATGACATATTTTTTGGACATATTTCTTTTATCACCAAAGATGATATATGTCTTGATAACTTTAAACACAATATATTAAAATGTATGGAAACAGTTCTTCAGAGTTGTTTATTTTCTACTACAGACTAAACATTATTTTTAAAAAAATTTTTCTTAATGTTTATTTTTCAGAGAGAGAGACAGAGCACGAGGTAGGAAGAGGCAGAGAGACAGTGGGGACACAGAATCCAAAGGAGGCTCCAAGCTCTGAGCTGTCAGCAAAGAGCCCGACATGGGGCTCGAACTCCCAAACCATGAGATCATGACTTGAGCCGAAGTCAGTCGCTTAACCGACTGAGCCACCCAGGCGCCCCAAGACTAAATTTATTATTTAGTAGATTAAAGGGAAGATTAAATCAGAAAATTCTGGTAATACATCTAACTACAGAGAGGGTACACAATTTGGGGAAAACAAAACTATTAAAATTAATTTCATTTTAAAAAGGGAATGTTTCTACCACTTAGGATTTTATTTAACCATTTTAAAGCATAATCTATATTAGCATAGATTTATAAATTAATGATACCATTTAAAATGCCGTTAAAAATTGAGCAAAACATTGGGCAAAATGTTCATTTTCATAGTAATTAAAGTACTAGACTCTTGCATGGTAAGTGTAAGGCAGTTAATAAATTGAGTGTAATTCAGGTTAATCATAATGGTTTGACATCAACTGTAAGTTTATCCAGTTGCTTTAAACTCATTACCTTTTGTAAAATTGGAAACATGTACTAGAATATATGCAGTTTTTTGGGACACATTCATAACAAAATACAACTTACTCCGGATATGGTACTCTGCACAATAAAGCATATCAGCAGCATGAATAAATTGATATCCTGATCCTCTCATGCACAACTCTGCTTCAGTGTAGCCTAAAACAAGTTTTCCTCTGTTTAAAAAAAAAAAAAAGGTAAATAAGAAATTAAAATTTAACATAAATGAAATAAACAACCTAATTGATCAGCTATATGCTATTTTCTGCACTGTTTTCCTTGATTCAGAATTTCATATGAGCAGTAGAAAAAACCATATTCATGCAAGTGCTCTCTTTTGTTTATGACTGTTAATACCAGTTTTATTTTCTTCTTCTGGAAAAAAAAAAAACTGTTGAAAATTAGCATGGCTAAAGATGAATCTAACAGAGTAGATTATGTAGGTAAAACAGAATCTTTAATAAAAACCTAGAAAGCATATACTCCATTTCAAGGGGCAAAGCTTTTCACATCTGTCTGCATTCCTGTATTAGGGGAAAACCAATTATAGGTTTTGACACAGTATGAATGCTAATATCACAGTCTACCTCATAATTTTCTGGAAGTTACTCAACTTCTAGGGCTAAAAATCAAATAGAGTCTGTGCATTAAAAAATGTAAAACAAACCAACCAATGTAATCAGGATAGTGAATCTTACTAATACAAGCAAATCATCTTTATGACACAGAAACTGTGACAAGTATCGTAAAAAAAATTACAAGAGGATTTGTGAGCCTGATGAAATTATTTTAAAAGGCTACACTGAAAGAGTATGAAATAACAGCTAATTTAATAATAAACATTATAATTTACACTACATGTTTTACATACTAAGAGAGATTTGCTACAACAAAATATACGTTTAATGAAAGAAAACTGAACAAGTTTTACTTACTTGGCATCACAACCAGTAGGTGTAAAGTCCAATTTGTGTTTGGTTCTAAAGATGAAGTTTTTGGTTCGAATTTCAAGTATGGAGGGTGGCTGCAGTGGAGTAGCTATTGCAAACAAAGCCAACTGAGGTGGAAGGATTGACCCATCTTTGCCTTTCTTGTTCTGTCCGTGAAGATACTTTAACCTCCCCTGGAAATTCATTGCCTTTAAAAAACCAAAACCGGCTTATTAAAATTAACCCTTTAAAACTGTTAATTTCCAAAGGCTCAATCATGGCCATTTCCAGTGTTGTTGATAATTCCATAAAAGTTCCTGAGGCTGACTGATGTTACTTCCATTCTTTTCTCCACAAGAAGCCCATTATAATTATCCCAAAAGGCAATACGAATTAGATGCTAAAGGGGCAGCCCAATAAGGTACTCCTTTTTAACTGTCACAACAAAAATACCCGTATCATCTTCTGAGCTCACAAATGCCCTGTCATTCACACCTAGAGGACGTAGCTCCTTCCCCCCGTGGCATTCAATACATGTTTCCTGAATGAACGAATAATGCTAAAGTCATCAAGTACACATTAATTTTCAAATAGAGATGAGCTATATTCCACAGCTCATGCTCTATTTCATAACTCATGGCAATCTTTCATATACAGATAAAATGCAATTTCATTAAAGTGCTTAAGTTAATCATAAAATCACATAAAGAATGCAGAACTCAAAGTAACAATAAAGGGTACTTTTAGAAGATAGAGGAAACAAAGATGATTTAAACGTGAACATGATCAACTTAGTTGCTTAAAACAGTATTAATCAGGCTGAGGGATGATTCTGACCTCAGTATGATATGGTAGCAGCACAAGGAACCAAAGACCCAATTACGCAAATTCCACCTGAGAAATACATATTAGCTGATCATCAGTACTAGGAAAGCTATCTCAAAGCACAATTCTAACTCTGGGTCAGCAAAATTATCTTCAGAAATAAACACATTAACAAAAATCACTGTTTGCTAATAATGTTTAAGATCTGGTTACTTCAAATTCCTGCTAATTCACAAGAGTAATATGCACTATGCTTTGTACTGTCTTCTGTGCCTAGTGGAGTGCACTTCCTTAAGGACAAACACAGTATGAATCTGAGCATCCTGCGAAAGCTGCTCCCTGATTATCCTGTTCAGGTGTTCAGAACAACAGCATCTCATACCAGATGACTACTTTGCAATCATGAATATACAACCATTTTTCTTTCTTTTTAAATGTTTTTATTTATTTTTTTAGAGAGAGACTGCAAGCAGGGGAGGGGCAGAGAGAGAGTAAGACACAATCTGGAGCAGGCTCCAGGCTCCAAGCTGTCAGCACAGAGCCCAACACGAGGTTCAAACCCACAAACCATGAGATCATAACCTGAGCCTAAGCCGGACGCTTAACTGACTGATTTACCCAGGTGGCCCTACAACCATTTTTCTATATGGCAGTTACTGTAGCTGTGTAGCAAAGGACATGATAATTTTCTGTTCAGCAGGAATTAAATGCAAAGAGGGTTTAAAGCAACAGTCTGCTGCTAAACGGCTACTAAGTTCTCTTTTACATAAAAAAGTCCCAGAAATATTTTGCCAAGATACAAAGTCCATGTTATTTTACTCAGCCTTTGTTACTATATCCTAAAAGATCGAGATTTGGAGTTATGGAAAATACTAGAAATCTGAAAAAAAAAAAGTTACTTTCCTTCATGCAATTATTTTATAAAGGAGGTTTTTAAAATCAAACTCAAATCTAACCGAAGAAAATGGTTTCGACATTTATTTCTTACTTTCTGAACTGCAATTGCCAGTATCATAAGATTTTGCACCTTACCAGGAAACCGGATGAATTATCCAGGAGACACCTTAGTCGGCACACGAAGCTCCTCTCCATAAAGGAAGAGTTTTCTGGAGGAAGCTGGTCTGGGTTATAACAGACTGCTGGCTGCGGGAGGCCATTAGCTTCTAGAGAAATAATAGCAACACAAATTTACATCCCATTTTGCTGTACAATCAGGTGTTTTGGGATAGATAAAATTTGTGTTAATTTCTTAACCGGATTCTATTCTGAATACAAAAATGAAGAATCATTTTCAGAAGAGGAGCTAATGAAAAGAAATACACGTACAGAATATCACTTTGACTACACAGAACTTCACCTACTCAGTTTTGTTTTTATTTCTATTGTCAATAATCTTCATATTCTCTAACACTTTTTATCTTCTTAACACCTTCACACATTTCTAAAAGCATTGATTGAGAAAAGATTTTACCCTTGGATTTTTATTTGGTGCATTTTACAGACAGAACAACTTCTACACACTCCAGGATCAACCTTATACATTCCTTCCAATCTTTCAAAAGTTATTTGTATAAAATATATTACCAAGTATGGTAACACTTCTTCGCTTGAAATTCATCAATGGGGGTCATTTGTCAAAATATTCCTTAGGTCTTCAGTCTGTGACTTGACTGTGACATACAACTGCAGACTCCTGTCTTTCCACTTCTTCCCAACCTTAACCAAGGAGTTATATGCCTCCAAAGGTTCTCTGCCTCCTTTCACAGACTTACATTAAAAACTCCCCAACACTATCTTTCGGTAAACATTCTTACCATCAATTCTTTGTCCAGAGTCTGTACACTGCGTAGGGTTTAATGTCCAGTGCAGCTGACGCTGAAATTCAGGCCGATCTTCAGTGTGAATAAGTTCATACACACTCTGGTGTATGACATCAGACTAAAGAAAAAACAGGGAAATTTTTTTAAAGCTGTGATTAAAAAAATGTGTCTTACTAAGTTAATTTCAAAATGTAGCTACATTACGGGGTGGTCGTTAATGGTGATGAATGCACATAAATCAGAAAGATGATCACAGAGCTGTCCAGTCATCCAAGATAGGAAAAGCTAGAGAGAGGGGAGCACTGTCACTGGTGAGCAAGAGTTCCTTGCCATCACTTCCCTAGCTGAATGCTCTTCAATTATAGAAGTCAACTCTTCACTCCTTCATGGCAACACATTAAGTTCTGTGTCTTTTTAGCCACTTCTTGATCTTTTAAATCCTATTTCTTTCACAAACGGTTGTCTGAAAATCCAGTTGTCTTAGACTTCTCTAAGCTTAAGAGTATTGAATTATTTCTTTCACTGTCCTCTAATGACTTTCTTTAACGTTAAATTTTTATTTCCGGTCCACTCTGGAAGAATAAGGGATTATACCTTTACCAGGTCAGAATCCTTCTTCTACCACTTGACTCTCCACAAGATAGGCTTTGTCTCAGAGCCGGGTTCCGCTGGTTTAGCTATCTAGACTTAAACCTCCTTGTGAACGTAACTAGCATTAAACCATCTCTATGCAGTCCATTACCCGATTACCAGAGTTCTTCTCTGAAACACAGACTGTAGCACAGGTTCCCTTAACAAAAAAAGCTTAGAGGCTTCCACTGTGTACTTAACAGAGTTTAAACTTCAGTCGGTTTAACAGTGTAGACACTGTTACTCAAGCCAGCAGTCTCAGCATCACCTGTGAGATTGTTTGACATACGAATTCATAGGCCCCACTCTGACGTACTAAATCAGAGTATGTCGGAGTGGGGACCAAAGATTTTAGTTTTGCATCAAGTTCTTCCAGTGAGTCTTAACACATTAAAATTTAAGAACTAGTGATACATAAGAATAGCTAGCAGTCAAGTGTACTTACAAACTGTTCTCACATCATATCAGATGCTCTTGTCCCTCAAATACGACAAACACCACTCCATTTATGCACCATTTATTCAAGAGCATTAAACAAACCAAATACATTCATCTCTTTAAGCACTTCCAGTCTACTGCTTATAGTAGTGCTCCTATCTCTTCTTTCCTGTGCTCCTCCTACACTAAAGTCCACCCTCTGAATCTTATGCTTAAATACCATTTGCATCAGGAAAGCTTCCATTATCAGCATTAAGTCAGAATTAAAGATATAAACCATGGTATTTTGCCTGTACCTTTACATATCACCTCATTCATTTCAGAGCTGCCGCATGCCCTCCATAGTATCCATAACTAATTTGATGGCAAATAATCTCCTGTCTGCCCCCCATCCAATGTTTCTATATATAAGAGATTCCTTAATAAGTGAAAGATGAAACACAATATCCATGAATCTCATATAACATTTAAGAAAATTATAATGCAGTAAATTATTAACAGTATAGAAACTATTAGCTGCAAAAAGATGATTTTTATTTTATAAGCATATTTTAATTGACATTTTCTATATATAAGTCAACTCTTCACTCCTTCATGGCAACACATTAAGTTCTGTGCCTTTTTAGCCACTTGTTGATCTTTTAAATCCTATTTCTTTCACAAACGCTTGTCTGAAAATCGAGTTGTGGAATATATATATATATATATATATATATATATATACATACACATATACATATACATATAATATATATTACATATATAACATATATATGTAATATATATTATATATATATATAGAAAATGACATTTTCTATATATAAAGTATCAATTACATCCCTAAAATGTATGATACATAATTTCTAAAAAGATTTTAAATGACCCAAGAAAAATATATTTACCTGCTGGAACCCTAAGTAATCTTGTATAGTAGAAGAAGCATAAAAGACCAAAGCATCTGTAGTGACAACCAGCACAAAGCCATTCAGAGCCTACAAAGAAAAAGATTAGTAATTAGAAAAAGATTCTAAAATTAGTAATGTGACTAAATAACAATATGGTCACTCATAAATAATGAGGTTGCTTAAGGCTGTTACTTTATTGCTGAAAATTTTTCTCTTTAAAATGGCTAAAATCACACCTCATAAACACAGATACACTGTATACTGTGGGATGAGTGGAATCTATTCATACCTTTTGATTTAGGTAAGGAAAAGCTTACAGCTAAATTTAATGCTCAGTCACAGTAACTTCAGTAAAATCGGTTTCGTCTTCCTCGTGCTTCAGATACTGCTTTAAATATACTGTATATTTTTACTGTACATGTTTTTTAAATTGTATAAACATGTATTATAATCTATCACATTGCTTTTTAGAGAAAGATAGTCTGTAAAGATGCTTATTATTTTCTGAAGAGAAATTTGATAGAACATCTTTGCACAGACCATTCACACATTGAAGCAATTTGAAATCTGAATACTCCCAAAGCATTAAAACAATTTAAAAGCTTTTATTGGCAACATAATCACATATATGGACTGCACATAAAATACACATACATGTAATACAAAATATACACTTTAATTACTAATATATTCAAGTTTAAAGCTGTCATTTTATATAAGACAAATGTCCATCTAATTACTAATATAGTCAAGTTTAAAGCTATCATTTTATATGTGCTATTTCTATTATTTCCATCTATATTATACTTCTTTTTCTTTCAATTTTACCTGCTTTTGGCCAATTTTTATTTTTATTATTCCCTTTGCTCCCCTACTTTCAGCTTGGAAATTTATATTCTTTTCTGTTCTTTCAATCATTACTCAAGTCCACTGTTAATATTTCTATACTCTTGGATAAAAGAAAGAGTATTTATTTGGATCACTTTAAACATTTATGGTTATCACATATTTTATCTCTATGAGCCTTCACTGTTTCCTGCTTCAGTTCAGCTCAGCAGAGTTCAATGTGTTCTTTGCTGTTATCATGCTAAACCCTTCTGAGACTCTCCTCTTCTTCATGTAAAAGGAGACATGGTGTGGGTTAGTGAGAACCATACAGTTTGGAGTCAGATTTGAACTGGATTGCTTTCCCAGTCTCTTATTATCTCTGTGGCTTTGGTTATTTATGCCTTCAAATTTTAGTGTCATCATTTGAAAAACAGGCAATTTGGTTAAGAGCCTATTTCATCTTAGCGCCTGGCACAGAGTCGGCACTCAATTAACATAAGGCACGATTATATAAGGTTGTGGAAATGAGCAAATATTTACATGACCATGCTTTGTGAACTGTTGAGGTATATAATGACAACAATTAGCTAATTCAACACTTAATCAATGATGACAAACTGAAGAGGATATCTATCAAGTACTGGAACTAGAGAATTACCAAGACATTGCCACTGTGCTTAGAATGCTAGCAAAGTCAGGTAGGTATCTACCTTAGTTATTAGATACAGTAGATGAACAGCAACTGTCTTCCTTTTCACTCTAATTCTTTTCATCTTCAAGATTCTTGGTCTCTAATATACGCCTGCAAAACTGACTGCAAAGACAGTAAACAGCATCTACTATTTAACAGCCACTTTTCTAAACGTTTTTGTTTATTCGTCAACATTCCATTGAGGTAGGTGCCATATTCCAGTATTGCAATCAGGTAAACGAGGTGAACTGCAAAACAACTTGCCGAAGGTCACAGAGCGAAGCTGAGCCAGGAAACAACTAGCCTTGCTCAATGAAGCCTGTCCACGTACCTATCACGGTCTGCCTCCTCTAGGAGTATTGCTCGCCAGCTGTGGCAGGACTGTTACACTTTTAATCCCAACTGGGCTCTAAAGTTCTTGATTTCAGAGATTATGGCTACAATGCCTGGTGATTTCCCCAGAAGGAATGGGGCTGGCACCCACCAGGAACTTAAATATTTACTCATTAACACCCTACAAATTATTCTTAAATTTCAGTTGGCAGTAATAATAGATACACCGTTTTTGTATTTTTTCCTTCCAAAAATATCTTCTTTTTAGATAGGAGTATGCATTTTATTTTGTAGAGTGTCCTGCTTTCTCAAACAGTGAAATGAATTTAGTACTTTCCAATGAGCTCATTATACCAGAAGACACAAAGATAATTTAAGTTATAATGTCACACTCTCTTAGACGGCGAATTGTCAGAAATAAAAAGCCTTTAAAAAGAATATATGCATCCTGATTTTATGTATATCTCAAATGATCTTAAATACTATATGGAAGAGAGTTATTATACTGAAAGAGTCAATAACAATATGGTAATTACATATTAATGAAAGAAATTATCATTCTTTAGACTTACAAAAATTTGCCCTACCTATCTGAAAGTCATGTTGAGGTTCACTTACTATTTAACGTAAGACAAATAAACTGCAATCAGTAGTGTTACTTATTGTTTCAATGGCTGTTAACTCAACAACAAAGCTGTTGATTATAATCAGCACCACAGTAAATAGCACCAGACAGAACGTGATGAAATAAATGAAAATAAATGTCTGAAATAAATAATGGCTAATGAGAAGATACAAAAAGTCATTTTTTTTTCATTTTTATTCCTGGTAAAACAGTAATAAATTTAAGCTAAGTTTAAAAGTAATTATTTAAAATTTTTGCTAATAAACTATTATGTAACATTTTCTTTATGTATCTCCTTAGTTAAAACCAAAGGAAAAGATTTCTCATTAAAAAGTTTCATGCCAGAGGGTATACTCTACCTCTGGAAACATTCTCTATGTCTGAGGGATAATTGGTTGATAATCACATGTTGAAAGTATAAAGTTAGATGCCATTATGGCAACTGTATATAATGAAGTATGCCATTTTCACGTGTCTACAAGGTTTTTGGTCAGCTATTTCAGAAGAGATAACAGCCAAGCATGATACTAGCAAATCAGATAACGTGTGATGCTTCCATTCCAAATGGAAAATCTACTACTGATATGCAATATAATTCATAACAGATGCATTTATTTTAAAGACCTAAATGTTTTCAATTTTCAGATAATTAAAAAAAATGAGACTAGATTTTCATTAGTATTATTTTTATTCTTTGTCGTTGACATAGAATATGTTTACAATTTGCCTAAATATTCTATGAGGGAAAAAAAAAATCATTGGCCCATAATTTAAACAGTTTTACTAAATGTTAAGCATTCCATATGTGATTATTTTCATTTGAAATAAAGGACTTCCTTATTACTTTACTACATAACCCATGGTGTGTGTTTAATCACATGAAGCAACAATTACTAGAATGTTTTCCTATAACCTGAAGAAGGAGTCTTCACGTTTCAAGCTATTATATACATAAACATCCTCAGCCAGGGACAGGTTGAGTACTCATGCTTGAATATATTTAATTTGCTTAACCTAATGGGTGCAAAACTTAATTTTCGTAATTACAAAATTATAATAAAAAATGTTATAAATTGTTGGGTTACACATAAGCATTTTCAGAAAGAATTAATGGAGCTACCAAAGTTGCGGCTACTTTCTGTTACAATGGCAAACGAAGTTCTTCACTAGGTTCACCGGGTAGAATTGAAGATGATCACTTAATAGTAATAACATATCAAAGCACACATCCTCATTCTATCTTTTTTTAACAAAACAAATACCTGAGAATTTTAGCTGACAATCAAGCATCCTATCAATTCCAAGAAATAAGAGTAAAAAAAAAGAAAATTAAAATGTTTTCACAGACAAATCTAGAAACTAGGTTCTAAAACAAAAATTAGGACTTACAGCTGTTAAGAAAATCTGTAGCGTGTTGATAAGACATACCCCATAGCTAAGAGTTAAGAGCATAGTGAAAAATAAAATTCAGGTAAGAACATTTTTGAACTGTTAAGTAAATACAATTAACTGCTTTAATGAAGCTATAGTCCTGAAAAGGTACATATAAATTCGGTGTTTTAAATGAGAACATTTAAAATAATGTAGGAGTTTTGCTATTTAAAGAAATACAATAGGGAAACTGATAGGTAGACTTCTAATCTACTCGATACCATTACACTTTTTCATATAGTAGCATTATACCACTGTTGCAGTCCCAGTAAATGTGGCATGAAGCACCCTGGGTGAGTTCTAAGTAAACGGGAGTAACTGAAAGACTGATCAATTAGTCTTCCATTCACAATGTTTTTTATTAGGAGAAGCTATATTTACTAAAATTCACCTGTAACAAGAATTCTCCTTCTTGCAGACTCAGGCCTTCTCTGAATTTTGTTCTACAGTTTTCCTGAACTCCATTTCTGTCAGCTGGGGAGGCCTGTAATGCAACTGTGGAGAAAAGGAAAAAGCAACGATAGAGTGAGCGATTTCAAAGGGCTATAATGGAAAAATCTCTATATACCTAACAAAGACACAATTTGAAATACTGGTATCTACTGCTACTATAACGACTAAGCAAATATTCCTTTGTCAATGAGCGGTTTCCGAGTCAATGGACAGATTGCTAAAAATTATTAATTACAAATAAATAATTTATTTAAATTAATAAAAACAACTTCTGATGAGCTCATTATGATTTCTGGCACATAACTTAAGAGTTTTAAAGACCTGCATGGTACCTCTATAACTACGCCTCCCATTTCTCTTTACTCATGAAAATAAATGATTTTCATACTAATATACACTTATCTAAACAGTGAACTAGTAGTGGTGAGGAGAAAGAATCAACCATATGCTTTATTAAGAAATATATTTCCATCAAGTTTAGAATCTTCTTGTCTAACTTTTGGGTAAAAAAGGGATTAGTATTGTTAGCAGAGTCTTGCTAAATTTATAAATCAACTCATGGAGAATTAACATCGTTGTGATTTTGAATCATTCTATCCAATAACATGCATTTTCTTCCTTTTGTTCATATCTGTATTTTTTTGTCTCACTAGAATATTTTAAAGTTTCCACAAAAAAAGATTTGTACATTTTTATGTTTATTCCTATGTATTCCATCCTGTAAAGTGCCTTCCCCTTCCTAACTGCTTGTGGATTATGGATTGAAGGGGAAGTCTGTTGCCATGGTGGGATGCTTGCTTACTTCTGGAGGTAGCATGTTATAATGCTCTCTCTCTTCCCCTCCCATCTCTCTTCTTCATAGTGTGTGTGTGTGTGTAGCTTGGGAGGCACCACAGCTGAGGGTACTAATAATTGCTGCTATGTTCTTAGAATTTTTCCAAGCACTCTCAAATATTATCTCATTTAATAGTAGTATCTGGCAGAATTAAGTTCAAATCTTAGCTTTGCCATTTATTAAAATGTGTAGGGTCTTTGAGCCTCCATCCTAATATGTGAACTGGTAATCAAAAACTAATAAACAAAAAAACAATTTTGCAGGGTTATTGTTAAGAATAATGAGAATATATGTGAAGTTCCTGGCATTCAGCAGCTCAATAGTAGTTCAATAAATGGTAAATTATTAGCAGTGTTTCCCAGATCCTATAGATTATCTTGTTATAATACGCAACCTTTTAGATACAATTACAATACAGTATTTCCATTTTTCTGATCTATTTTTAACCTTCAATATCAAATAAGAGAAATCATTAAGTGAAACTGACTTTGACATTCCTTTTAAGACTCATTTCATTAGATTTTTATTGCACCAAAGATAATCTGGCTTGGCAAAAAACAAGATTTACTAATAACCAGATTTTCTCTCCAGTTGAGCAAAGCCTCACATATAAAACATTTTCACGCTGAAGTATATTTTCTGGTAAGTCAGTGCATGTGTCACACTGGAATCTTATGCCAAGTTCTTGCTTTTGCAGAACTTGAAACATACCACTTTGAAAGAAGAGGCCAAAAGTTTGGCCTCTGAATGTAACAATTTCAAGAGGCCAAAGAACATATTTCCTTGGGCCAAAAAAATAGTTTGAGGTACATAAATTGATCTAACAGTTAATCAAGACCAAAGGAAATGGTTAATCTTTCTCAATGTAAGTAGAAGAGAAAAAGGCTTTTTCTCCTTTCCTGTTCTGTTGCTGCTTGCTTTCTAATGGTCAAATTTGACTGAGTGCATTAAAACCTCACAATGTCAGGGTTAACTATACTCTCACTTTTCCAAAAGCTCCAGTGCAAGGCACCATTTAAGAGTTACACCAGGGGTGCCTGGGTGGCTCAGTGGGTTGAGCGTCTGACTTCGGCTCAGGTCATGATCTCACCATTTGTGAGTTCAAGCCCCACATCAGGCTCTGTGCTGACAGCTTGGAGCCTGGAGCTTGCTTCGGATTCTGTGTCTCCCTCTCTCTCTGCCCCTCCCCCACTTGTGCTCTGTCTCTCTCTCTCTCAAAGGTAAATAAACATTAAAAAAAAACAAAAAAGAGTTAACACCAAATATCAGTAAGATTTACTGTTAACTTCCAAGCAGTGCTAGTGCTGGGTCATAGGGTAGATCTATTATTAATTTTTTGAGGAACCTCCACACTGTTTTCCAGAGTGGCTCCACCAGTTTGCATTCTCACCAACAGCGCAAGAGGGTTCCCAGCAATAACACTGCTAGGAATTTACCCAAGAGATACAGGAGTGCTGATGCATAGGGGCACTTGTACCCCAATGTTTATAGCAGCACTTTCAACAATAGCCAAATGATGGAAAGAGCCTGAATGTCCATCAACTGATTAATGGATAAAGAAATTGTGGGTTATATACACAATGGAATACTACATGGCAATGAAAAAGAATGAAATATGGCCTTTTGTAGCAACGTAGATTGAACTGGAGAGTGTTATGCTAAGTGAAATAAGTCATACAAAGAAAGACACATACCATATGTTTTCACTCGTATGTGGATCCTGAGAAACTTAACAGAAGACCAGGGGGAGGGGAAGGGAAAAAAAAAAGTTAGAGAGGGAGGGAGCCAAACTATAAGAGACCGTTAAAAACTGAGAATAAACTGAGGGTTGATGGGGGGTGGGGGAGAGGGGAAAATGGGTGATGGGCATTGAGGAAGGCACCTGTTGGGATGAGCAATGGGTGTTGTATGGAAAGCAATTTGACACATTTCATATTAAAGAAAAAAAGGTTTACTGTTAAAAAGAAAACAACAAAACCAAAACCTACACATTGCAAAAAGCAAAGTATGTAATTATAAAAATGGATAGATATTACTAGTATCCAATTTTAAAATGTCTAAATTATCAGGAATCTCTTAAAATTAATTTTCAATTAAAACAACTGGTGTCAGTTCCAACCAGACCTACTGGACCACTGACACTATTCAACTCAGAACAAGTTACAATTTGTTTCTGGCTTTGTATTAGGGATATTAGCCGATGTAATTAGAAATCAGACTCTGCCCTTAGCTGGGAATATAAGTTATAGAAATAAAGAACCAAGAATGTCAGAAATGATTAAGTAGCAAAATGGGATGTAATTAAAGTTTTACAGGATCTTGGAAGAAAAAAGAAAACAAACCCTTTTTAAACAACAGGGCTTACAATTCTAAATGTTGGAAGGTTTATGTTTAATATGTGTAACTGCTTAAGTAGGAAAAGTGACAACTACATTTTAGGGAAGGATCACTGGAGAGTTCTTCCAAAGATATTTCTGTTGCTCTTAGGTTTAAGATTAATAACTAGTTAATAACTAGTTAATAAGGTTAATAAGGATTTAAATAAATACTGTGCAAAGATGAGTCCAGGAATGATGCATTCCCTTCGCATTCTCGTTTTACAAATATACTAATGTGACTTTTTAGAGATCTTACTTTACGTCTGGGCCTCCAGTCCCAAACTATGCCCCTCCATGAAGTTTGTCCTCTGTTTCCTGACCTCATACCTACCACCTCTCCCTTCTTAAAACTGCTTGAGCTACTTTAATACTAGTCATTTTCATGTATGCATTTCTCCCCTTGATTAGAAAGCCACAGAAGAGTGAGATGACTTGGGGTACTGGCACCAGTGTACTTCCTACCATTGAAGTGGCCTAAAATAATTTCCTTAGTAATAAGATGTGATACGTAACTGAGCACACACTGTATGCCAAGCAGTTTCCATACACTAGATCTTATCAGTCTTCCAAACAGTATCCTGGGAGATTGGTATTATTTTGTCCTTTCAATGAAACTGAGACTTAGAGAGGTTAGGAAACCGTCTCCAGGTCAGAGGGCTTAAAGCAGTGAAGTCTAGATCAAACCCAGGTAGCCTACTCGTGCAAGCTATTATTAACCACATGCTGGACTCCTCACCTACGGCAACCACCTCTGACCTTTAGTGTCTTCATCTTTAAGTGAGGACAAGGATACTTCTGGAGACAAATTCTTGTTAGGGCTAAAGTAAGATGTGGAGTACCTAAGTAATACCTAGAATCACAATTTACAGCCCAGGATTGAGATAATTGAGATAATGGGCTATATGTTGAGTTGATATACCCTCAAATCATTATGAAAATCAACACTGAAAATGCACATCAGGGGGGCACCTAGATGGTTCAGTCGGTTAAGCATCTGACTCTTGGTTTCAGCTCAGGTCATAATCTCGAGATTTCATGAGTTCAAGCCCCACGTCAGGCTCTGCACTGGCAGTATGGAATCTGCTTGGGATTCTCTCTCTCCTTCTTTCTGCCCCTCCACCACTCATACTGTCTGTCTCTCAAAATAAATAAACTTAAAAAAATTTTTTTTAATGCACACCAGAGATAAGTGAGCGTATTTTCATTTCTAAACAGGGAGTATTAATGAATATCATCTATTAGGACTGCTATGATGCCTATACATTACAGATTTGAAAGCACTTCACAATGATGAATTGTTATAAAACTTATATGAATAATCAGATGCATAGGACACTTACACATTACATCACTGGAAAGAAATATACAATATTTCACAGAAACAAAACGTAGCATCTGAAAGTAAGTCACAGCCAATTCTGTTACATGAGAAGCATTTGCTATAATAAATAGACACTTGTTAAAATCCTCCCCATCTGCAAGAATACACTTTCTAAAATATAAAGATGTGACTTTGAACAGTCTGAGGAATATTAAGATTTTATAGCATCAAAATATTTCACCTAATTCATTGAGAAGTCATTGAAGCCATTATACAAGAATTTAATCTAATGGATGAATGAATCTAGAGGGTAAATATCATCGGAGCATTATCAAATGGTCATTTAAACAAGTGATTCAAGTCTTAACTCCCACATGTATTTAACCATATCCATTTCCTATATGACACCTTCCTTCCTTATACATCTAAACTAGGATTTCCATTTCTCCTATAAACTAAAAATCTCCTCTTTGAAAGCATGCTCTGAAGTGTTCAACAGAGAAATTCATGAGGAAGAAATATTGCATATGGTAAATTATATTTTGTAGGCTACTGTATTTGTAATTAAACAGAAAGATGACATGGTAAGTATCTTGCCAGGAAAAAGCATAAGATTTTTAAATCTCTACTTATTGATTTAAATTCAATTTATTTTATAATAATTATTATCCCCTTTATTACTTCTGGCAGAAAAAGTTAAATTCCATTTGCACACTGATATAAGCATAAGAGAGAGCAAAGCTATCACTATAAAATTCAACCACATAAACTTCTATAAATTAGGAAGAGTTAAGTAATGCAGTAATTCTTTCCAACGTTTTTTTATTTTTTTTATTTTTTTTTATTTTTTTTTATTTTTGGGACAGAGAGAGACAGAGCATGAACTGGGGAGGGGCAGAGAGAGAGGGAGACACAGAATCGGAAACAGGCTCCAGGCTCCGAACCATCAGCCCAGAGCCTGATGCGGGGCTCGAACTCACGGACCGCGAGATCGTGACCTGGCTGAAGTCGGACGCTTAACCGACTGCGCCACCCAGGCGCCCCAGTAATGCAGTAATTCTTAAATATAAACAAAACATTCCTAGTTTAGTCCAATATGGATCAGTATTTGTAAATAATTTCCAAATAATGTATTAACTGTACCTAAGGAGAGCTTCTTCTACATACTTTGGGGTAAAAGAAATATTTCAACTCTAAGTTTTTGTTTGTAAATGAAGTGTTCTTCTTTCGAGGAAAAGAAGGAAGAAAAAGAAGGAAGAAACTGAAATTCAAGAAAACTATGCTACATGCTGAGTTCCTAGGACACAAAGACTAGGTCTATATAGTTTACACAATACTTTCCCCTATGATATTGACAGATTTTTTTTTTCTACCTAGAAATTTCTAATCACCAAAGGCAGAAATAAAGTAAATTCAGTTTTTGAAAATGCAAATGCATGCTTCTATCTTTAAGAATGAATGTAGGTTGCATGACTGGTAGTCTATCTTTTTAGCCAATCTAAAACACATTATTTTAAAGCCGAGTAAGTCCTTAAAAGTTAGACCTATTCCTGCTCTCAATTAAGTGGAAATTGACTAGATGTTATTTAACATTTCCCCAGTTTTCCATTTAGCGATCATCAATTCTACTGTAACTGTGTTAGGGCCCTGAGGTAATGGAACCAACAAGAGCAGTTAGTTTACCTTTGTAGTGGGGAACGAGTTGCACTGAGCTTTCTACATATTCAAGACTGGAATTCAAACTGCATTCTAAGTAGCAGAATTTAACCAATTAAAGCAGTGATTCTCAAACATTCATAGACAGTACAATTACCTAGAAGGCTACCGCTATTAAAAGACACTGCGGGACCTCACCCTCTAAAATTTCTGATTTAGGAGATCTAGGATGGGGCCTTATAGTTTGCGTCGCTAACAAGTTCCCAAGTGATGCTGGGACCAGGTGCCACATTTTGAGAACCAGTGACTCTAGAAATTCACAAACTTTTAAATGTTCTGAATCTCATTCTCTTATTATTTTTTTTTAAATTATTATTCCTCTGCTTAAAGAGTGCTTTCATTAATATGAATGTCTTCAGTAAATGACTCAATGCCACTTTTATAAAGATCAAAACAGAAGCACATAATTTAAGACTAAAATATAAAGCAAAAAATTCTGTATATATATAAAAATGTAACAAATATAAACATATGTATAAATATAAATGTACAAATGTATAAATATATGTACAAATATAAATAAATGTAACAAAAAATTCTGTATATATATAAATACAGCAAGTAGCACATAGCCCACAGTGTATTCCTCACCAAAGCAAGCCATGTCACTTTTCCCTGAACAAAGTGTCTAGATTTCAGTGTGTGCCACTTCTGAAGAGGAAACAATATGGGGAAATAAATAATTACATATTATGCTTAAACGCTAAAAAGTTTACTAGCAAATTTCTATCTCTAAATCAAAATATAAAATTAACTCAAGAGATTGTCAGAGAATATTAACGCCAGGTCTGAAAGGCCTCTATGCATATCCAACAATGACAACAAAATTGCCCATTAAAAGAAGTAAAATATCAGTGTTCCGTAATTAATAATTATAATTTATAATTTTAGTTGTAAAATTTACTTCATACAGCTCATACTTTTAGGATAAATCCACCATAAACTTAGCACATGAGGGAGGCAAACATTCTTATTGTCCATGCTGAGACGATGAAGGCTCTGGGCAACAGTGAGGTTAAAGGTCTTATCTAAGGCCAAAGGCTTAGCCTCTATGTCTCCTGCCTGCCAGTGCTTTTGTTCCGTGACAATCCGCCTCTGCCATCCTAAGATAAAGAGACAGGAGGCTGACTCCATAACAGAGAGACCAGACGTAATGACACTAGACACTATTAACACTCCAGTTGACAACAATATCTGTAAAAGTGACCATAAGAGGCACGCCACATCATATGAGAAAATTTAAGGCTAGAAGAAAGCAGAATAATTCAATACAATTTTAGGTTAGATTGATTCGAAGTGACTGCTTGTTTCCCTTCCCAACCTCTACGGCAAGCACCTGAATGGCTTTCTGGCTTCTATGGACAGTCAGGGACCAGAAATGATCTCCTGCAGGAATATAATTTTTCTCTCTGGACTGTGATGTCATTTTAGTTTACACTTTCATGTGCAATTTTCTTTTGAGCCTCTAAGAACTTGAAATAGCAAAAGAAGGTATCTTTTTTTTTTTCATGGATATACATCTTCAAATTTACATCCAAGTTAGTTAGTATATAATGCTGTAATGATTTCAGGAGTAGAATCCGGGGATTCGTCCCCTACATATAACATCCAGTATCCTCCTTAATGCTGCTCCCATTTAGCCCATCCCACCACCCACAACCTCTCCACCAACCCTCAGTATGTTCTCTATATTTAAGTTTCTTATGTTTTGTCCCCCTCTGTTTTTATATTAGTTTTGCTTCCCTTCCCTTATGTTCATCTGTTTTATATCTTAAATTCTGCATATGAGTGAAGTCATATGATATTTGTCTTTCTCTGACACTTCTCTAATCTCGCTTAGCATAATACACTGTAGTTCCATCCACCTTGTTGCAAAAGGCAAGATTTCATTCTTTTTGACTGCCAAGTAAGACATCCAAATGAAGGCATCTTTAAGCAAAGTCTCACCTCAGCACAGTTTCATACTCCATGTACACACAGATTTGCTCTCCTTCACTGCTCCTTAAAAGATCTCATCTCTGGTATTTTTCGTCTTATTCTATATGCTCTCCTCTGGAATATTTTATTCACTTTCATGGTTTAAAATATTATTTCAACTGTATTATAATGATTCCAAAATCTAAATCTCCAGCTATTGAACAAACAAGAATTTGAGCTATGGGGTGCCTGGGTGGCTCAGTCAGTTAAGTGTCTGACTTTGGCTCAGGTCATAACTTCACGGTTTGTGGGTTCGAGCCCTGCATCAGGCTCTGTGCTGACAGCTGGGAGCAGGGAGCCTGGAGCCTGCTTCGGATTCTGTGTCTCCCTCTCTCTCTCTGCCCCTCCTCCACTCATGTTCTGTGTTTGTCTCTCAAAAATGAATAAACGTTAAAAAAATTTTTTTAAAATGGTTGATCAAAAAGTAGAAAAGCTGTAAAAGCATGATTTCAAAATACGACATAAATATGATTACTAACTAAAAATGATTAATGGTAATGTAACTATATTTCAGGCCTTAAAGCGATTAATTAATGTAACTATATCAGGCCTTAAAGCAATTAATTTTCTACTATACGTAAATACAATTTCTAAAACACTACAACAAGATGATGCTGTAGATTTGCATTAACCAGATCACACACACACACACAAATCAAATTAACACACACACACAAAATATCAAGTTAACTACAGACATTTAAAATCTTTATTTGGGGGAAAAAAGGAAAAATTTCAAGTTGGAGGGCTTTAATATTACCCCAATGGGTGTGCCCGGGTGCCTCAGTAGGTTATGCGTCTGACTTCAGCTCAGGTCATGATCTCATGATTCGTGGGTTTGAGCCCCACATCCGGCTCTGTGCTGGCAGCTCGGAGCCTGGAGCCTGCTTCAGATTCTGTGTCTCTCTCTCTCTCTGCCCTTCCCTTGCTCATGTTCTGTCTCTCTCTCTCTCAAAAATAAAATAAACATTAAAAAAATTGTTTTTAATATTACCCCAATGGTAATCTTCCTAAAAAAAAAAAAAAAAAAAAAAAAAGCTAAATGTATCAATTTATGACCACCTGGACCTGCTCATGGCCAAGCAATTAAGGATCCTACAGACATATAACGCTAAGTATGATCAAAGAGAAAACCCATTTAAAAAGCAGTAAATTTACAAGAGGAAAAAAAGCAAAACATAATAAAAGATATAGCAAGTTCAGGTTCAGTCTGAATCTTTAATATGCACTTGTTGTCTTTTTTGAAAATACCTATCAAAGCAAATGAATACTCAGTGATGAAAGTATCCTATATAAAATATCATAAAATGTTAAATTTATTCACAGAATCTAATGAATCTTGTAAGTTACAATATCTGAAGAAAAGAGAAAGTATATTCCTTATCCAAAGAGATCATATTATTAAATGTAAGAGCCAGGATTTAATACAACTTCAACCGGGCTCAATAAAAATATTCTACTATTCCTTTTATTTGTCCCTGTTTCAGTTTACATCGATTATAGAAAGTCCATACATTAAAATTTAAAAGAACCTTTACATTTTTAAATCTTTACATTTTATAGCTTTAATTATGTAGCTATCATGAATGTTATAATTAGTTTCATGTTTAGAATATGAATTCTGGAAAATAATATATAATTCAATTATAGTAAGGTAGATAACACCACACATAAGTGAGACTGAATCCTATATGATGATTTCAAACATGCTCATCATTTACACAAACAAACCTACCATAGAACTTTCTGGAATTAAGAAATCACATTTGCTGTGGTACCACATTGCTGAAACTTTTGCAAACTACTTGCTATACAGTAACTTCAAAATTATACAATGTAGATGAATATAGCATACAAATCCCATGAATGAAAAGCACACATATAATAAAACCCTTAAACTTTATAAAATTTCAACCCCTGTAAGGGCTTTTTATTTCATTCATTTCTCTGCCTGTTCAAGCTCATTCTCTGCACATGTTTCTCAAGACAGTGTTCTGGGTTACTCAGACACCAAAACAGGATTGAAATCCAGAGAAACACACAAGCTCAAGATGAATAAACACAATAGCTCTCTTTTGAAAACCTAATGAACTGGAAATGAACTGTTAACTAAAGACAAAAGGAAGACCAAGAAAAGAGCACGGGCAATTTTTTAATTTAAAATAAAGTCAACAAAGATCCATATTCGACAATGAGGTTGACTAAATGTTAGATCACCACATCATGTAAGTTAACTATTGTTATCCTCCCCTCTTAGAGCATTTTTTAGACTTCATGAATTTAGAACATTCCACTATGTAAATAATACTACACTTTATAAAATGGTGATTATTTTAAGTTCATGTAATGGTTCAGAATGATTTTCCCCTATGTTACTTAGTTTTTAAAATAACCAGAAACTACTCCCTATAACAGCTGCCTATGCAGGAGTTGGGAATTAGATCTCAGGTCCTCAAACTTGCCAGGCTTACTGAAACCTAGACAAAATCATCTCTTTCTTGTGTTTAAGTTTTCCTTTCCACAGGTTAAATTTATGTATCTCAATTATAAAGATGTCACAAAATATAACCCATGACATATATAATGGAGTATGTAAAAGACTTCACAGTTAATAATTATATTTTAATGGTGTAATATATACTATGAATATTTTATTGACATAATACTACATGCCACTGATCCGTACTACTGCCTCTCTGAAAGAAAACTTTTCTGCCTTTTCTACCTCATTAGATACTTGTGCCTCAGCAGACATATGAATTGTAATTTTGGGAATGCTGTCCAAAAGTAAAGTAATTTAAATGCAACACTGACATAATAATGAATATTTTAAAAAGAGACAATGAAATCTAACTCAAATTTTTTAGATGCTACAATTACTCTTACCAAGAATATGACATTACCATACTGATTCCAATCAGTCAACAAACCCAATGTCCACTGTTTGACTTGGAACTAATAGACACAATACAAGAAGAAACAAGCCTTTCCCTTAATACCACCCAATTTTAAAGGCTGGGTTATAACCACCCAAATCCTAGTCTCCCTGAATAAACTATTACTGGTCATAGTCAGTAAATTATTTAAACTTCTTAGATATTTTCCCTCTCAGAGGTAACATGATATTTGAGTTTAATACTCATTTTGTAACTCGGGTCTTCCTTTTATGCTCCTCTTTTCTTTTTAATTAAAAAAGTATGTTTTAATCTTAACATTCTAGAATTTGGTGAAAAAGTTTAAATATAATGTTAAAGACTTTAGTCTTCCATTCTGTATTTCCAGGACCTAAGTCCACACTGACTTGTCAGGTGACAGCTCTATGTGATCCTATAACTGTCCTCAGGCTCCCCTCTGGTCTGATTTAATTTGCCTTGACAGGCAAAAATGGCACTTTACTGTGTTTAATCACCAACATCAGAAAACATCAATTTTGGATTGTGGGTATTTTTTTCTTTTTTTCAATATTTGTTTATGTTTATTTATTTGAGAGAGAGTGTATGTGCACAGTTAGTGGGGAGGAGGAGAGAGAGAGGGAGAGAGAGAATCTGCTGTTAGCAGATGCCCAATGCAGGTTTCGATCCCAGGAACTACAAGATCATGACTTGAGCCAAAATCAAAAGTCAGACACTTAACCAACTGAGCCACCCAGGTGCCCCTGGGTATTAATTTTCTAAAGACAGAAGACACTACAAAGAAACTTCAAAGATACATAATTTAGAGGAGTCTTTATAAAAAGAAATAGGCACGGAAAAATAAAAGAGAACCCAGAAGAGCAATGTTACTGAGGAAATTGAATAGAACTTCAACAGCTTTTACTATTTTAATCTATCATTATTAATATATTGTTATTAATCCTTAAAATATGTCTACGTGTGTCCATTGTGCATAAATTAAAAATAAAGTATCACTTTATTCTTATCAAATTTACAAAAGAGAGTGATTTTTTTTAAAATACATAGCTCTATTTGAACATTCCGTCTACACTAATAAAAATTTTTTTAAGTCCCAAGACTGCCAGACTGCTGGCAGGTACAAAAGGAGCATCCAACAAAGAAGCAAAGAACCAGCGAATCAGGAACAATACTCATAAAGAGAAGGCAAAGGAACAGAGAGACAGGCAAGGAATGCAAAGGGAAGTACTGATTGGAGAAGGATACAGTTGATACTAGTTCATCCTAAAAAGATGTATGTAGCTTTCACATTTGCATCTTTAAATTCTTGTACACACTTCACTGTATGACCCAGCCAATCAGAGACCATGTAAAAAAATTTACTGCTACAATTCCATAAAATATTTCTCATATTTGCATATTTATAGATAGAAAATAAAATAACCGATAGAACCAAAAACTGTAATTGGCGACTAGCAGAGAGAGTATCTGGCAAAAGCAAAATATTAACATCTGAAACTAAGTCCCACAACTGTACATTTAAATCCATAATCTAAAATTTCAACATGAATTTTACATTGTTTTTCAGATATAAGTTAGTGAAACTGAGTTAATAAATATTTACTGAATGCCTACTATGGGACGAACCTTGTTCTAAGTATGTTAAGGTACAATAGTACACATAATACCCTCAAGGAGTTTCCATTCTAGTTAGTGAAACAGGCGATATATAGGAATTTTAAGTGCACCAGAAAAACCAAAGCACTATAACATAGAAATGAAAATGTTTGTAATGATTACTTCATTTGTGGCATAAACAGAATACAAACTGAAAAATAATTGTCTGAGCTTTATTTTCTAGAATATAGTTTACAAGTTTTCAAGGACTCAGTATTCAAAGATTCCCTCAATTATTTCTTCAGTTCAAACCAAAATAACTAACAGAACTTCTAATCTTCTTACTTCCTTTGAAATATTCCCTAAGTAGTGCATTATAAATACTGGATAGGTACATTTTTAAAGGATTTCACATACTATATTTATCACAGTTGCTGAAACACTAGACCTTGAGCTATTAGAGAGCGGAAATCTTTTTCTACCTCTTTTTCTTTTTTGTGAATTCTGCACCTGCACAGGGTTTAGAATAAAGTGCAATCCTGAATTACAAATTTATTATATAATAATTTTAATCTAATAGTGTCAAACAAAGTGCTAACTTTATCATACCTGAAAAATAAATATTTTGTTCAAAGTTGTATTTCAGAATGTTTTGATCAATTAGAAATGGATAAATAGTAGAGTACTTAAATCCTAAGTGCTGCTTTTCAGACAGTCAGAGCAGTATTAGAGTCATGGCTCAAAAGTTTAAGAAGATCCACCCAAGCTGGATTATTTAAACTTGCAATAAATAGATGTATTTTCTTGGAAAAATATCTATTGTTACTGTAAAACTTGAGTTTCCTTTTTAACAAGATTGTATGATTACTCGTTTATATTGTTCTTTCCGCAGGAATCACACACCCCCTGTTTGCATCCTGTTATTCACTTAGAGCTTCCCTTCACTTCGCTATACTGTTTTCCCTAGTAGGAGAGTGGTTTTACTGCACATTAGAATCCTAAACTGTCCGCATGCTCCAAGTCTCCTGGTTTGTAGCATTTAGCATCTGTTCAGATCTTAAACATTACCTCGAAAAATGAATTGTCTGCGTCCTTTCAAAATATTGAATTGCCATCCTACATCACTGGAGGCCTGGAAAAGACTGGAATCTTTTCTACTGATTGTATCTCTCAGTTTCCATCTAATTCTGTGAACAACTTAAGAAACTACTTAGGGTATACATTCCACTAAAACCTAAGCAAACACATTTATATTCTTCTTAAAATTTTGTACATTTGGATTTGTTTTTCTGAAGGCAAAGAGACAATTTTTTAAGTAATTCAGGCGTAATCAAAACCAAGTTAAACCAATGCCTCAGACTCATCTAGGATCTGTAATAAAAATACAGACTCCTTGGTTCTACACTGAAGCCACTCAGAATCAGCAATAAGAGGGGCATGCCCTAGAATGTGCCTTTTAATAACCTTTCCAGGTTATTCTGATACACACTGAAGTTTAAAAACTGTAATGCAAATGACCTAAAATTAAAGGTAATGTAACTGATGAAGGAATGATGAAGGATAATAAGATCCTATTGTTAAATACATTGAACCAGAATGAAAAATTAACTCATTAATGAAGAGCTAAGAAAATAACTGTTAATACGTAAGACCTCCAAAAGGAGCCCAGCTATGCTATAATAACATTCTTTGTAAGTAGGTTTGAAATCTACCTTACTTGGGGTATTCAACAGGACACATGTGTCTCATGAAAAAAATCTATCTATCTATATAAACTTATACATTAAACATACATATATTACTTTAATTAGCATATGTGTGTGTGCATAGATATAAACACACACACTGCCTAGAAAATGGTAATTATGTTAGCGCTTAAATGGTACCTGGCTACTTGCTAAGTAGCTTCAGTGCTAACCCACTATTTCTTTTCTTTTAATTTTTTTTTTTTTGAGAGAGAAAGGGAGAATCAGTGTGTTGAAGGGGCAGAGAAAGGGAGAGAGGGAGAGAGAGGGAGAGAGAGAGAAAGAGAGAGAATCCCAAACAGGCTCTGCACCTTCAGTGCAGACCCCGATTCAGAGCTCAAACTGACGAACCGTGAGATCATGACCTGAGCTGAGATTGGTCCAATGCTTAACTGACTGAGCCACCCAAGAGCCTCTTACCCACTACTTCTAAACAGGGCACAATCTATACATTTTTTTTTAAAGTGTATTTATTTATTTTGAGAGAGAGAGAGAGAGAGAGAGAGAGAGAGGGGCACTTGTGCTCACACATGCACAAATGAGTGGGGGAGAGGGAGAAAGGGAGAGAGAGAGACACACAGAGAGAGAGAGAGAGAGAGACAGAGAGACAGAGAGACAGAGAGACACAGAGAGAGAGAAAGAGAGACAGAGACAGAGAGAAAGAGAGAGAGACAGAGACAGAGAGAGAGAGAGAATCCCAAGCAGGCTCTATGCTTAAAGGGCAGAGTCCTACATGGGGCTTAATCCCAGGAACGGTGAGATCATAACCTTAGCCGTAATCTAGAGGCAGATGCTTAACTGAGTCACCCAGGTGCCCCTTTTCTCTTTTTAACATTTATAGTTTGATTTCCTATCGTATAGGAGCAAGAAACGAAAAGGCAAAAATGACTAACATCAATGCATCTTTACCAAAGTCAAGGAATAACATCTCTCTGGCTTCTAGTCAGTCAACTTTCTAAGGGCAGAAACCAGATCCTGTTTGTCATAGAACCCCTTGCCACAAGGTCAAGCAGTAAGCACTGCATGTGAACTAATGCCGAGGATTAGGACAGCATTCCACAAAGCTGGGAGTGGTTACAGTCTATGATAGGGGCTCCCAAACTTCCACATACATCCAGCCCCACCACTCTACCAGTTTTATTCTGCAGGTCTAGGGTGGGCCCAAGATCTGGCATTTGTAACAAGTTCCCAGGTGACACTACTGCTGCTTATCTGGGGACTACACTTTGAGAACCACAGATCAGGGGAAAGTCCTCAGGACTGTGCTATATAAATGGTTCCCAGAAAAGAGAAGTAATTGGAAGATGGTTAGGAAAAACAACACAGGGCATCCAGAAACCAGGGTTCTAGTTCCAACTCTATCAAAGAATTACCGTTTAGTTGATAAACACACACTCACACTCTCTCACTCTCTCTCACACACACACACACACACACACACACCACTGAATCCCACATAACCCATCCTAGAGATGAAGAATCTGGTGTAAAGGAAAATTCAAAGACTTTATAGATAAGAAACAATTTTAAGTGTCTACTATGAACCTTTAAACATATAATCTGACCTGAAATGATTATCCTCATAATCAGTGTGTATTGCCCAAATCACAACTGTTAAACTACCTAGTTTTTATCCAAAATAAAGATCATACACAGCAAGCAAATAAAAAAATGCCCAGCCTAAACACAGCAAACCATTTAAATATAAACCTGCAGGGAAATAGCTGTTTTCCAATATTCTAAACACATATTATAAATTCAAGTATCTGTAGATGGGTCTAGGGCAGCAGCAGCAGCAGCATCTGAGACCCTGTTAGAAATGCAAAATGCTGGCCCACTTGGGTGGCTCAGTCGGTTAAGGGTCTGACTTCAGCTCAGGTCATGATCTCACAGCTTATGAGTTCGAGCCCCACATCGGGCTCTATGCTCACAGCTCAGAGCCTGGAGCCTGCTTCAGATGCTGTGTCCCTTATCTCTCTCTGCCCTCCCCCACTCGTGTTCTGTCTCACTTCTGTCTCTCAAAATGAAATAACTGTTAAAAAAAATGCAAAATTTCTGACTACCACCTAAACCTAGTAAATAAGAACTCCCATCTTAGTAAGATCCCTATGTGATTTGTAGATACTCAAAGTTTGAGAAGCACTGACTAGGGCACTCAGATTTTATCACTAATTCTTTACTCTATTTGTAAAATTGCATGATATATTTAAAAGAATCAACATTTCCCAAAAAAAAAAAAATCTATTTCTGACATATAAACAGATAAAAAGAGAAACTGAGGAATTATTTTACATAAGAATATGCAATGAAACTTTATTTTCCAACAAAAATTTCCAATAAAATACTTAATTGCTATGAAATCATATATGATTAGAAAGTAACTTCATGGCTGAGTAAACTGAGGTACAGGGATGCTAAATGGTTTGGTTAAAATCAAATAGTTTATCATGGCACAATGAGATTGAAATCCAATTCTGACTCCTGTAATATAATACTCCTTCTGGTGGAAAAAAATTATTTACATTTTCCTGGAGTAAACACACGGTTAATATATAGTAGTAGAAGTGTACATAATTTTTTTAAAGAATAAATATCTACCCAAACATATTGAAGGAAATGAGCAAAAATATGTCATAGTACATGTGTTTTATTCCCTTCATCGAGAGATTGAGAGAGAGAGAGAGAGAGAGAGACAGAGACTTTAAAAAACTGCATTGGAAGGAGTAGTGGAACTGGAAACTATATGGACATAACTTTCAAACCTATGATTTTCACAGAATGACACTACAAATCAGGCAAGTGGAAGCATCTTTCTGATGAATGAACCTGGAACACGTATTTTTAGAAATACTACAAGTTTGGCTCTGCTACTTAAATTTTAATATATAGCAATAAACAAAACTTCTTACCATCAAAGAAGCTCTTGGCTCTTAGGTAACTGACACTGAGCCTGAGAACTGAAAGTTTGTCCAGCTTATTAATAACATCTTGTGGAAAAGGCAGCAGGCTAGCCAAACGGTCCAACTCTGTATTAAGTCGGTCTCTATGTCGCTTGGAAGGATTTGACTTGATTCCTTCAGGTGGGATTGGCTTGACACTGAAAAACAAACAAAATACCACGAAATAAGATAGATGAAGTAAAAATTTCTATTGCATTATAGCTCTTCAGGTATTTCTCTAATGAAACAAACACCAAAAAGTCTACTCAAGTTTACGTAAATCCCTTCAAAAGGCTCCTTTGTATCGTAATTAAGAAAAACAAACAAAAAAAATTGGTAAAATTCCTCATAATGTTTTATTAAAAGCTTATGAACTCATCTTAAGAAAATGCTGAGTGCATCTTATATACTTCATACTTCCTTCACTTCATACATTTGTGGTACAGTGATTCCCAGTAACAAATCCAGTAGGATTATTTTTTCAAACCCAGACACTGTTCCAGAAAGAAATGAAAAAGGAATCTGCAATTAATTATGTGAAGATTACGCTTCCTTTGCTATCTTCCTCAAGAAGCATCTTGGCATCATTTATGATGTAGATAAATAGGAGCTACCCTAATCACCCCAGCTTCCTATATTTAACGCTTTCATCCTGTCAGTGACAACTATTCAAAGTCCTTCTGGCACCTCTATATGGTCATCTAGGCATTTAATGGGGTCCTCCAATATTTAAAAAAAAAAAATTGGCTTCGGTTATTTATATTTGTTGAGTGACAGATATTAGAGGTTAACTGTGATTCCTTGCAAATTTTGCTTTTAGGGCTGGTCAATAATTCTACTTAATTATTAGCTTTCATAGCTTATGTCTTAGAAAATTCAATGAATCCCCAACATGTAGCATGATTTTCATCTGAGAGAAAAGATATTTATAGTTAGGAGTAGAACCTGAGTTCAGATATGAGAAACTGCATAACTTCACAGAAAGGTCTTAGCCAGGATTTCACAGCAGAAATTCATTATTTAAAATGAACTGACAGATCATCACACACACAATGAGATATAGACAAGATATTAAAAAAAAAACAAAAACAAAAACAAAAAAAAAACAAACAAAAAAAACCAAAGATCATGCCTCTTCACCTTTCCATTTACCAGAAAAATAAAATCTTATGCAGGGCATTCTTACAACAAAGACATTTCCCTCCAGTTTTATTGAGAAGACAAAAGCAATTCAAATGATGGAATCTTCAAAAGTAGAAATTGGCCTGAATATAGTGCTGATTTAATCAAAATATTTCTAGATACTTTATGTTTTCAATGTTGTATGTGGAGAAGTAATACTTTATTTAAAAATTAATAAAAAGTCAATAAAGGGGCACCTGGGTGGCTCAGTCAGTTAAGCATCTGACTTCGGCTCAGGTCACAATCTCACGGTTCACGTGTTCAAGCCCCGTGTTGGGCTCTGTGCTGACAGCTGGGAGCCTGGAGCCTGCTTCGGATTCTGTGTCTCCCTCTCCCTCTGCCCCTCCCCACCCCTCTTTCTCTTTCTCTTTCTCTCTCTCTCTCTCTCTCTCTCTCTCTCTCAGAAATTAATAAATATTAAAAAAAAATCTTTTTTAAAGTCAATAAAAATTTTAATGTTTGTTATATATTGTCCCCAACAAGTAATTTCTTCAGAACTTATCTATTTCTGTTTTTATTACAGTTCATGTTATTTCTTTCTTTCTTTTTTTTTTTTTTTTAATGTTTTACTTTTTAAGACAGAGAGAGACAGAGCATAAGTGGGGATACGGTAGAGACAGAGGGAGACACAGAATCCGAAGCAGGCTCCAGGTTCTGAGCTGTTAGCACAGAGCCTGACGCGGGGCTTGAACTCACGAACTGAGATCATGACCTGAGCCGAAGTCGGACGCTTAACCAACTGAGCCACCCAGGCACCCCCAGTTCATGTTATTTCTACAAAAGTAAGAATTAATAAATTGATAAAGTATATGGCATACATACAAAATAAATCAGGTACTTTCTCCAGACTGTGTAATTGCATACTTAGCAGAAACAGATGATTCTTTCTCTATTTTTCCTTAATCATACTGCATTTGTAATCAAATTCAAGTCATCTCTAAATTTCTTCAATTAATCAAATGATTTTCAAAAGTTACCTATAATGCATGTCTACCTCCCTGAATAATTCTCTGATTAATCTCTTGTTGACACAAATATTTACTTGCAGTTATCATGTCCTGGGTAATCTAGGAAAACATTCCTCTCCTACATATTCAAAAAGTGTTATGGGAGCAAAGTATGTGAGCAACTAACTACTTGAATTAAGATCTTTATAGACAAGATAGTATCTGAGATAGACCTTTAAAGATGAACGGGATTTCAGGAGGAGGCAGGGCTGAGAAATGGTGGCCTGTGAAAAGTCCCCTGTCCGTAGTGTGAAGCATAGAGTACAAGAGAGAGGAGAAAGGGGAAAGTGGTTGTGGCCACATTCATGCAACAAATAGTAACCACCTACCATGGGCAAGGCACAGAAGACTCAGCAGTGAACTATACTACATGTACTAATGTTCCTGTTCTCATGAAGCTTACATTCCAGTGGCAGGAAACATAAATAACTAGTTGAGTGAATAAATAAACATATAACTTTCAGAGCTGCTAAGTGTTAAAAAGAAAAATAAAGCAAGATAAGGAACTAAAGAGTGACAAGCATGCTGGTTTTGATAGCCAGGAAGGGTCTCTGATGTTACATTTCAGCACAGACATAAATACAACGAAGGAGTGAGCTATGTGGGTATCTGATGAAAAAAAAATGTTCAAGATAGAGCAAACAGACAATTTCCTCACAGAAATGGTGTAAAATTAGACTCTGGTATCTGGGAGTCATCTTAAGCTCTGAGCTGGGATTTACATGACCAGTCTTGTGTTTTACTAAGCTGACTCTGGCGATGACGAGCATGAAATGTAGGGCAACTCTCAGTGAAGCTAGCACTTGTTTCTAAAATACAAATCTACAACACTCCTCGGATTTAAAAATTTCAGTCGCTCTGGACAGTCCATGTTCCTTAGCCTAGAAGCAAAACACCTCTTGATCTTTTATAGCCCCCTAACTATTCCTCTGGCCTCATTTCCTGCAGCCAAAGCCTTTCTTGTCCATTATACTCCAGACAGAAGAAAGTACTTAGTTATCAATATATACTTTGGTGCTTTCATACATGTTACTCTCCGGAATCCTCTTGTTCTGTCTCATCCGCTACAAAGCCGTGCTCAATTAGATGACTTCTGTAAAGTCCTCCCTGACCTACTCACAATGGATCCCTCTTGTACTACTTCTGTACCTTATGCATCTTAAGCAAATGTCTTATACAACGATTCCATTAAGGAATACCCTGTGCAGATAGTATTTCCAATAAACTGAAAACGCATTTCGTCTCGCACTCTTGGTAGCTTTCCAGTAATGATTATAAAACATCGGGGACAAGACAGTAACACAATGAACCAAGACAAACTAAGAGGACACAGAGAAATAACAATCACGATACAAAAAAAGAAAAAAAAATCATTCAAGATATTGCTCCATGAAGTCCTGCTGTCCATCTTGTGCTGTCTCTCTGCAGTGCTCAACCATGAGCTAGATGAACCTACTTCTTTGCACAACATAAAACTTTCCACAGCTCTAATGTGTTATCTATCATACACATTATGGAATATTTAGCATGAGATCAAATTTCTTAAGTGTTATGTAACTGGTAATACTTAGACTTGTTTATTGCTCTTATGCCTGTAAACTTGATCGTTTTTGTATCCCCAGTGCTCAACATAGTACTATCCACAGAGTGGACCTTCAGTTAATGTTTGCTGATCAAAAGTATCTGGAAAAAGAGTTATCAGGACCTGACCAAAGGCAGTGATAGGAAAGAAAGTAAGGCCTGGTATGAGATACTTCAACACAGCACTTTATGCCCATCATAAAGCTTGCTATATAGCAAGACTCCAATGTTTGCTGATGGGGCACAGGAAGTACGGAAGAGGAAAACATGGAGTGAGGAAGAAGCAGGTTGGGGTAAGGACTATACTTCCTAATGGAAGGTACACCAAACAAAGAGAACGAGATGAGAGGACAGAGCTTGATGATACAGACATTTAGGCATAACATTGGGGAAGAGGCACAGGCAAAGACAACAGAGGAGGAATTACAAGAAGACAGGAAAAGAACCAGGTTGGAATATTCTGGATATTACAAAACAAAATCAAATACACAGAAAAATTAAATGAGAAGTACCCACCGGATGTGGCATTTCAAATGCACTACTGCTAAAAGTAAAGCAACCAACGTGGCATACTCTGTCACTGATTTTGTGAGAAATGTTTACAACTATTTTGTGAAAGTATTTCATTCTTATCTACACATCTTAAAGATGCGCATAATAATTCGATAGAAAAAGTAAACTTACATCGGTTACACCTGACTTGGGTTATGCTAGTACTTTTACTTTCATATCGCCTTTAAATCTATGCCAAAATATATACTGCCAACTACCTATTTAAATGAGAGGCTATATTTGAAATATAAACAAACATCCCTGTAACCTTAGACTTGGGAGATCTGAAGTTAAGATATCTCTTGACATAGAGAGACCACTGATGTTGATAAAGAGAAGAAGCAATTTATTATTTTCTTAAAGCCTTACCTCAAAACCTTGTCCCAACCTGCAAATCAAAACTGTTGTGAAATCAAGACTCTAGCTGACTGTGTGCCATGCTTCTGTTTTCAAAGCCCTGCATGCTGTAAGTACTGCTATTGAGAAGCCCAACGCCACATCCAATGCTAATATGAGTGCCATCTTTAAAGCCTTTTCAATATCCCAGTGTTGAGTGTCTATTAGACCCCTCACTTGCGCCCAGTGTTGAAAACAAGTTAAATGTCTAACCCAGTTTAATCTGGGTTACTATAAGTTACCACAACTGTAAATGTTTATGTTTTCATATGACATTTATCATAAAACCTCAAATCTCACGCAAAAATAGTTTCAGTAATCCTATGAGATTAAAGCAACGTTTTCTAACAGATTACCTATCGCAGTACTGAGTCTGCTCTATCAGCTTTTTCCTCTCAGTGACTTAATCTATTCCCACTGCTTCTGTCAATTTACCAATAAATTGCTAATCTTTATATCCAGCTCCTGTACCTGGGTGTCTTCTCATTTACATTTTCCAGAATTTAGGCACCCCCTTCTTAGCATGTGATACGGTACTACTCTTCACTTTAGCCAATGGCTATGAAACTGAAATAATCCTCAATAAATCTCTGCCCCATACTGACTTTACTCAAGCCATTCATTCACCATTTCCACCTCAATGGCTTCAGTGTGTACTTATTTATCTCTGAAAGTAAATGTTAAATGTTTCAAGTCATAAATTATATGATTAATGTAACATTGGACAGGTGATCTGTGACACAAATAAAGTCATATTTCATTGGCAGGGTGAATACAGCTGGATATTTTACTTTCCCAGATGAAGGGGGAAAAAATCTACAGAAACTTCTGAGAATTCTAGCTGAAAGTCACTTTTAATGAGCCAGAATTCTTCAATCACCTGCTGCTGCCACTGTATAGTTGTGATGAGTCCTTCCCTTTCCCCCTTTTTGCTATACCTAAGGATAGGCAATAAGGTTCAAACAGCACATAATCTCTAGCACAAGACTTTAACAGTGAAAACCTGGAACATGAAAGATGCCCTAGAAATCACGGTTACTTCCAAAATCCTGAAAAAAGTCATTGAAAGTGTTTCCTTTTTCCTTTCTTATATGAATGCATATATTTTTTTCAGTATGTCCTTTGGAACCCATATAAAAAGTATCTACTATACTAAAATCACTAAAGCATGACAATTTTAAGTGGTGGTCAATTGTTTAGTAAATAATTGTAAATACTGACCGTGTGCATGGTATTAAGAAGCTCTGGTGGCTACAAACGCAAATAAAAGCCTGAGCTAACCTTGAAGAACTTATCTTTCTTACTAGGAGGAGATGCATTATAAGAAGGCAATATCAAACAAATGTGTCATACAGTTGCCACAAAAGTGATGCTCAGGAGTTCAGGAAAGTAAGAGCAGGTAGAGCAATAGGGGAAGGTTCATGAAGATCTGGCATCTAAACCAGGTCTAAAAAGACAGGTAAGTCACTTCTGGTTTTGTGACAGCCAAGTACATAGCTCTCTAAAAAGATCCTTCTCTTCAGATAATTCATGCTAGAAAGGAAAACAAGAGACAGAAACAATCTGTATCCAATAAACCTAAAAGATAGCTAAACCCAGATATAAATAATACGGAGATGAAAAATGGGTACAAACAAAATCAATGATAACAAAGAACAGGAAGGAAAATGTACTCACAGTATATTACTTAGCTCAGCAGTAAACAATATTTACAGTTAAAAAATACGGAAACACCCAAAGTTAATTTAATCCGTAACAGTGAAAAAGTTATATTGGGAGAGTGAAGAAGGTGAGGGGGGGAGGAGATATGAAGTAACAATCACTTTAACTATGACAATAAAACATCAACAGAAAATACCTAATATGCTCAAAAGACAGCATGATACACATACCCTTGACTTATTTAACCATGCATGTGTTATTTAATAGGAATACTGTCCCAAAAAAGTATTTCAATCAAAGGGAAAAGAGCAAAATGAAAAATATAAGACAAAGCAAACAATACACTTCAAGTAGAAAAATCTGCAAATAAACTATTACTACTAGTATTACAACTTCATACACGCATGCGCGCGCGCGCACACACACACACACACACACACACACACGCTCACAAACCCAACATTTAAGTTGAATTACCTACCCCTCCTCTCTTTTTTGCCTATGAAATTGACAATTCCCATTTTAAAGCAAAAATGCAAGGACACAGGCACTCTCCCATACTATGCACAGGAATAATTTTTTTTTGTAGAGTAATTTGATACTATTTCAAAGGATATTTGGCTCAACCTTGAAAGTATGCATACACACCTTTGTACCTCCAAATTCCATGTAAAGGAATTTTTCCTAAGGAAACAACTAAGAATCTGCATAGAAACTCATGTATCTCAAGGATATTCTCTGAAATACCAGATAAAATATTAAGAAGTTGGAAGTAACAGAATTTCCCCCCAAAACAAAAATAGTTAAATAAATCATGGAACATTTATAGAATGGAGTACTATGCAGCCACTGAAAACCATATAGGAATTATAAAGAAAGGGAGGCAGGTAGTAAATCCTAAGAAAGACCAAGAGGAAAGACCATGAATGCAAGTACGGAGGTAAGCACAAGTCTGGCAAACAGTAAATCATTTATTTCATATAACACTAATTAATGTTATTATTGCAAATAACACTAATTATTTAAGGAGAAACAGGGGGCATTAAGGAAATCCCTAGTATATGGGTGTGCCATAAAAATCACTAAACTTACTTACCTGAGCACTATTGTGAAGTTGGTAATAACATAAGCTTTGTAGCCATAAGACCTGAAATCCGATATTCAAACTCAGCTTTCTCATTTGCTACCTAACAATTCTGAATCTGAATCCCAGATCCCTATCTATAAAATAAATAGTAATACCTTTTCACACTACCATCATAAAAATAAAATAAAATGTAAAACACTGTGCACATATATATCACAATAAGTACTAATGAACAGTAGCTTTTTGATAAACTTTTGGGCAAAAAAAAATCCATTTAAAAAAAAAACTGCGGAAGTAGAAAGGTACTGTTGTTAGAGATTTGCATGGTATTTATTTCTAAGTAACTGTCCTAATTATATACAATGCTAAGCACGCACTATATAAGTTTAGATGTCAGTGAAGTACCACATTTCAGCCATAATCATAATTGAGAACATAATCATATACTGCCTCTTACAGGAGAACTGATTGTTCTGTGATAATGTAAGCTACAATTATTTATAGAATAGAATTTTCCATTTCATTTATATCATTAAACAATGATTTACAGTCTTTACAGTTTATAAAAGTTTTGTTCTTCTCATTTTAGTTGTGAGACTGACTGTGTAGGTATTGACTGTGCTCCTTTGCTGGTCAATCACTTGCTTGGATCTACAAGAGCAAGGAAACTAGACTTCATCCTTTAGTTTAGACCTAATGCTCTTTCCATTTATTTCTCATTTTTCCCTCTTTTTGCCAGTTATTTTTCATAAATGCTGATAACTAAACACTTTCACTTATTCATTTCATAGTTCCAATATGTAAGGATCTTTGTCGTCATGATGCATAAACTAAGGAAAGCTATCTGAAAAATATGATAAAACGATAATTATGGAAGTGAAAAGACCTATCCCTTTATTTTAAAAGCTATTTGGGAAATGATACCATAGTATATTTATATGAAATACTTTCAGTAAAACAATATATAATTTTATTCCACTACTATATATAAATGAGGCTTATGAAGCTTAAATAAACAGTAACTTAGCAAATATAGCAACAAAGACCATGCTTTTATATTATATAACTAGTATATTAAGGTAACCAGGATCATCTAATACTGAGAAGTTATTACCCATACAGGCATTTCATGATGGCTGTCTTGATCACCACTGCTGTGACTATCATTTTTAAGTGTAGATGTCATTTACTCAACACCTATTATTTACCAACAATCAGTAATAACTTTGTAGAAAAACAGTAAATTAAGGTACTGCTCGACTTTTCCAGTAGTAACAAAACTTTAAAAAATGTAAAAATATATACAAAGTTATTATCAACAGGAAAAAAAGATTCTATTTAATTCAGTGGTATCCTTTTCACCTACCTTCATGAGACAAAGTAACTAAACAAATGAACAATACTTTCATCTCCAAAGAAAACAAAACAGGAACATAATTTAAATTAAAAAGAAGAATTTCATTTGTTTGTGTTCTAAGCAGAGTGATTACATATAGAGCAACACCTTAAGGAAAGCAACGGTAGAATCCATTCCTAAGGGTATCTTTGGAAATTTCCTTTAGGAACATGGGTCTGGTGCAAGGTTGGTTAGGATCCTTTAATTTCCTAACTTAATTATTGCAAAAAGAAGGGAAACATTTACTGAGCATCTACTATGTACAAGATACTTTAGTGGGATTAAATTTAACACATTTAAGTTGTATTTGGTGCCAATTAGATAATTTTCAATGTTAGACTTGCCACTAGGGGGAGATTATCTTGTTTAATACAGTCAATTGAAGAGGGACTGGAAGAGCTTCAGATTAAAGTTGTCACATACTTGATTATAAAATTTTATGAAACTGGATATTAAATTGACTGTATTGTTAACAGTCCTATAATTATGATACAACATATCTTTTTTCTCTTTAAGTAAAATAAAATGACTCTCACTTAAGGGATCAAAGTTAAATACCATTTTCAGCTCAGACTAGTCGTGTTTTTCTGATAATGCTGGCATATTTTAGACCTCATTAGCTAAAAACTAGTAATTTAAATGCATGTTAAACGTAGCATTAGGTTTAATGGCCACATTCCTAAAATAAACCTTGACTAACTGCATTATAAAGTAATCCGTTTTTCATTCAGGTAAAAACAACTTATAATCAATTTCACGTGATTCTGCAAATGCCAGCACTAGGCTTTCCTTAAGGGAGCAACATGGTGACATGTTAAGGCATTTATATGACTACAAGCAACACAAAGTACTCAATAAAGATCAGATAAAATCTATACTAAAATAAAATGAACGTGAACGTGGATAATGCTTTAGTTATACTGTATTACAAGAGATTGTTAAATACAAATGTATTTACAAGTTTTCTGAAGTATATTAAAACGCTAAAATAAAACAACGAAAGATAGATCTTACATAAATAAAATGCTAACTAAAAGCCAAAGATGTTAAACTTTATAATGAATACAACATTAAGGCTTTTGATTAAAAAAAAAAAAAAAAAGTCATCTAGATGCTTTGTTACGACAATGATTAAAACCTAAAAATTCATCACAGAGATCTTCAAGTTTTCTGACCATACACAGAAAACCCATGATACTGCCTTTATATTAGGCTAAGTATACTACTGTATTAACAAATACATAGAAGAGGCATTTGGGATGCCTCTGGTTATTTTAAATAACCACCAAACACAAGGCCAAGTTAGACAAATACATTTTTATATAAGGAACTCCTTTATAAAATATAAGTATTTTAAGCCAATGCCACAGAAAATTGCTGACTAGGCAGTATTCCTAATGCCAGCCACACTGCAGGATAAGACTTCCAAATTTTAATCAGTCTACTTATAGGTTAGTATCTCCTCTTAAGGCCAAGTCTAGACCTGAAGAACTATAATTGAAATTCTAAAAGGAAATTAAAACTTCAGAATAATGAAACTTTTAAACCTGTTACTGGTTCCAAACACATATTCTGAATTGTGATTTTTCTGATCTGGATTAGTGATCTAAACTGAGTTTTAAGCAAAGTGTACACTTCTGACTTGTTCTGAGTAAACGTTTCTGTTCTTAAAATGGTTTATGAAGATTTGAAAAAAATGTTAAGTAGCTCAAAGATCAAATTAGTAATAAACACGTGAATATAACGATCTCAGCAATCTGTGTCAAGCATTAATTTTTTTTCCTGAACATTATTTTAATGTATTTACCATCTCACACAAATATATATCACCAAAACAAATATCTAAGTTTCTAATTAATCTATTAGAATCGATAAAACTTTGAAGGAAGGGAAAAAGAGAAAAATGCTAAGAATGCAAACGTGTTTCAGTAATTCCAGCTTTAAATCTTTCACTTTACAGACCCTAAAATCACTTCAAAAGTGGTAAGAAAAGTCCCCAAAAGGGTGGCTGAAAATACAAATCCCCCGCTGTATCCTGTCCACTACACTCAATTCATCCCTGCTCCCCTGTATCTACATTTTACCGATATGATCACGTTGAGCGCTATAAAATTACTGCCAAATAAGTAAATAAGAGCCGGTTGCAGAGACCAAAAAATACCTTCAGAGGAACTCAGACCCTTTTTTGCAGACGGCACGTGTTTAGCTCTTTAAAACATCTGGCCCTACCAGGATGAAAATAATAACCGTCCTCTAACCCAACCAATGAAAATATTAAAAATCGAAGAGGATTTCAAGGCGGTTTTGTGTTAATTAATCCACCAGTCCCACTGGGCAGGCTAGACCAGTCAACAAATTAAGACCACAGAAAAGAGAGGTGCAGATGGGTGGGGGTGCGGGAGGGTGCGTGTGCACCGCGAAGTGGGAGGGGGTGCATTTTTTTTAAATGCGATCATTAAAAACTAAAAACCCAAGGCCTGGGTCTGTCGACCGGCCTCTAAATCTCGATTTCACGGACTGTATCGCGAATGAACCTAATCTCTGCACGGCGGGGATTTGGAGGCGGGGTGGGGCCGCCTCCCGCACCGGGGTGCAGTGGCGCACACTCCGCGCGGAAGACTAGCTCTGCACACTCACGTTTTCTGCACCGGCTTCCGCCGCTTGCGACTGGCGTAGGTGATGTGAGAGCTGCTGCTGTTCATGGTGCCCAGCCGGCGGCGGCTCCTCCCCAGGAGCGGGCGCAGACGGCCAGGTTCCCGGGACCCGGAGAGACCCGGACGACTGCAGCGGCCGGCGCCGGATTCCACGAAGTCGCGCCCGCTCCACCTGCGTCCTCGCGAGGACGCCGCGCGCCCCGAACCCTGGCTCCCGCAGCCCCGCGCGTCCAGGTGCGCCGCCCGGGCCTGGCGCTGAGGGGCGAGGGGCGGAGACCGGAGAGCAAGGCGGCGCAGGTGCCTTCAACACCGGCAGAGGCGGCGTAGCGCTGTCCGCAGGTAGGCGGCCCGGGTGGAGGAGGAGCCTGGGCAGCCTGTTTGCAATACCGGCCTGGGTCGCGCGCTGTGGCGCCTCGCCCCGTGACCGTCGCCGCGGCCCCTCGGGTAAGGGAGGCGCAGCTCCGCTGCTCCTGGGGCTTCCCCTATCCCGGGTGCTTCCCGCCTGCAGAGCTCAGACTTCGGCCGCACTCCCCTACCACCAGCTTCCGCTAGACTACGCAGCTGCCTCTGCTTTGAGCCGGTGGTCCTGATCACGTTTTCGGGACCGAGCGTCGAGGGGACTCTCCTCGTTGCCTCTGGACTCAGTGCACAGCGGCTGAAGAGCAGAAGCGCCCCGACTCCACTGCAGCCCCGCCCAGCTCGTTGTAGCCCCGCCCTATGCCACTTGGCCACGCCCCTCATTACATTCCCTTGAGGGCCCCACCCTCCCTGCGCGTGATGACGTAAAACGTAACGACGCCCTCCCCCCTCCGCGTAGCCGTCTTCTTTAGGTCAAGGGGAGGATTCTGTGAAAACATTTCCACACCTCTAGAAGGGAGGTGTGACAACAGATTACGTAGAGCCAAACTCTGTAGCTAGACTAGCGCAAGGAGACATGCCAAATAGTGAGCTTAACTTCACCTATGTGAGAGACAGTGACTCAGCTAACTTTTGGCTAAGAGTTACAGTGAGCTGGCAGATAACCAATGGGACTCTAAATATTTTCCTAGAGGGGAAAGCTTCATTCAGGAGGCCACATCTGAGTTGAACTAGAAGGCTAAGAGTTTCCTTGGTCTTTTGTTGTTGTTGTTTCCTTACCAGTCAGAATAACTTTGTTACTCTCCAGCCAGATTTCGATAGGACGGAAAGGAAACAACGAAGAAGGAAAGGAGGCACTTAGAGATAAGAAGTGGTCTGGTATGATTGGAGAGAGGCACTGGAAGAGAACTTCAGGACTTCTAGGATCAAATCAGAAAGCCTTGATGAAGAGTGTAGATTTTATTTTGTAGTCAGTGGAAACCTTTTAAAGATACGCAGCATGAAAGTGACATTGTGGTGTCCTAGAAAAGTCACTCTGGGAGGAAAGTGCAAACTGTATTACAGGAGAGCAAGGCTGGATGCAAGGGGAGTAGTAAGAGAGTTGTTGAAATAGTTCAGGTGAAAGTCCAAGGAAGTAGCAGTGGGACAGAAAAGAACAAATAGATGATGATAAAAAAGGATAAGAAAATAGAAGAGAGCGCACTCAAATGGCCCATGATTTCTTACCCTGTGCTGGTAACCAAGATAGTGAACACAGAGAAGTTTATTTGCTTGTCAGCAACAAAGTGCATCTAGACCAGGATGCCTAGATGACATCTCACACCATATTCTATCCTACATTTTAACATGTCTTCAAGCCCTTTCCAAACTGGTAAGTTTCTTACCTCAAGTGCCATTGATGGATAAATTGAGCTTATCATTTTATTTAGCTGAAACTGCTTTATCATTGGCTTTACCATTCTCTAGATCAACCTATGAAATATCTTCAACTCCTCTTCGACTTCCTTCCTAATTATTAAAGAAAGTGCTATTACATTTTGTTCTTTGCAATGTCCCTATTCATCTCCCTCTACCTTATTCTTCAATAATTACAGAGAGTGCCCAGCTCAAATCCCATACCATTTGGTATTCTTCAACTGATATTATCCTCTCCATACATTAATTCATCAAGAGATATTTTGAGAGTAACACCTATGTGTCAGAAATTGTTCTAGTACTGGGAAGATAATGGTGAACAAAACCAGAAATATAACAGCCTGTCAAGGAATATGGGAATATGGTGATCTAGTAAATGAATTTGACCAAGTCATGCAGGCAAAGATAGGCTTTCCAAAAAAATAAAAAATAAAAAAATAAAAACAAAAACAAAAAAAAAATGGTAATTGAGTTGAGGTCTGAAGGATAAGCAGGGTTACCTAGGAGAAAGGAGGGAAGAACATTCCAAGCCATTGAAACAGTACAAGCAACATCGCTTTAGTGGGAAAAAGCTTGACTGATACAAGGGATCAAAACAAGTTCAGGGCATAAATGGTGAAATTTGTGTTTCAAAAATAATACCGTATCTGCAGGGTGTAGAATAGATTAAAGAAGGAGGAGCAGAGTAGAATGGATGGAAGTAATACTCCTTAGGAAATCATTTGTAGTAGCCCAGCCCAGAGATGACAATCATTGATACTAGGATGGAGATGATGATGGAGATGAAGTAAGTAGACTACATTCTATAGACATTTGGGAGGCCTCAGAAGATAGAGTGGATATATGACAGAGAAGAGGATGTATCAAAAACTTAATAATTTTCTGGACTATGTACCTGGCTGTGTGATACTGGCATGTACTTTTGGGAAATCACTAATATAGCTCGGATCTCTTATGTTTGAAGTGCCTTTGATACATCTAAGAGAAGATGTCAAGTAGGTGATAAGACATACAAGTTTGTAATTCAAAGAAGATGTGTAAGCTGGAGACATAAATTTAGAAGTCATTTGCATTTAAGGGCACCTAGGTGGCTCATTTAGTTGAGTGTCTGACTCTTGATTTTAGCTCAGATCATGATGCCAGGGTCCTAGGATCCCAGGATCCAGCCCAGCATCAGGCTCCATGCTCAGCATGGAGAAGAGCAATTCTCTTCTCTCTCTCCCTCTGCCCCTCTCCCCTGCTCATGCATGTACACACTCTCTCTCTCTCTCTCTCTCTCAAAAAAAAAAAAAAAAAAAAGTGTTTGGTTGACAGAGCATGGAGTTTATATGGTACAAATATATACTGGAAAATATATACTGGAAAAGAAGGACTATGTCCCAAAGAACTTCAATATATAATATCTAATAGCTGGATAGAAGATTGTGGTCCTATAAAACCAAGTGAAAAAGTCACTAGAAACAGGAAAATAACAGGATAACAGGAAAATAAGACCATCATGTCATAGAGAACAATGTGGAAAAATATCAGGTGTGGTTCACAGAAATGAATGCTGTTGATAGGTTCAAATAAGATGAGAACTGAAAATGTCTTTGTTGGCTTCTCAACATGCAACCATTGGTGACTTTAGTGAACAGTATGTTGATGGACTAATGACCTGCAAGTAAGATTGATGCATACAGAATCCAATCCACTTCTGTACTGGGGGTGAAGAAATGGCGTAAGCAAACACAGTTCTTTCTTTCTAACAATTTCTTTTTTAAAAAAGTTTGGCTGTGAAAGGGAGGGACCTGCGATGGTAGCTAGTGGGGAGTAAAGGGTTAAATTGAGGTAGGTGTGTGTGTGTGTGTGTGTGAGCGTGCACGCTTTAATGGGTGCTACTTAAGCAGTTGAGACCGAGAGGAGATTGAGATTGACTGTGAAAGAAAAGGAGCAGTGAAGGAACAATAGATATTAAAAATAGTAAGGGCAGGGAAGAATGAGTTCCAAAGCAGAACAGGAGAATTAGGATTATAGTAGATTAGGTAATGGCAGAAAAATCTCCTCTAGTGCTTTACTCTTCATGGCGGTCCATGGCTTCTCGGGAAGTTATATGAAATGGAGACTTCACTTGGGTGTCTCTACAGAATCAGAATCTGAATTTTGAATAGAATTTGAGTCAGAATTAGAATTCTGAATTTTGATAACTGAAGTGTACATAAAGTTTGAGGAGCACTACACCACAGAAGCTGGAGGAAAGGACAATGGGTGAGATGCAGTAGCTGGTAATTTTTGATCAGAAAGATAAAGATGTGATGAGGAGGGTATTCTAGCATGACCTAAAAGGAAACCAGGTCTGTTTTGTGGTTGATGATTTTGTTTTAGTTTTACAAGTTGATAAAATAAAAGTGATCTGGGAAATGGCAACAGGGAAGGAAGTGGACATAGACCCCATACCCTGGATGTGTGATGAGAGAAAATAATTAGGCACCATTTGGGAGATGTCCAGCCTCAGGGAAAGCTAGCTTTCAGCTTAAGGCAAAAGAGGGAGCAAGTTCCCAAAAATGACAGACTTTGCTGTCTCTATTTGACCTTCTCTTTTATTTCTCCATCTCTGCATTCCTGTCCATCACCATTCTATGTAAAATGTATAAAGTGTAAACAAATAATTTCCTCCTAGCAGAGGAACTTCTGGGGTGAAAAATGCATTTTGAAACTCAATTTATTGATTGTGTAACTTGAAGCTCCTTTTAGAAAAGAAGTATATGAAATGAATTAAATCCCATGAAGCAATCTTAGGGGGTTTTTTTTGTTTGTTTGTTTTACAAAATGTCCACCTTTAAAAACAATATATAATTTCTTGTCAAGTTAGCCAACGTACAGTATATACAGTGTGCTCTTGGCTTCAGGAGTAGATTCCCATGATTCATTGCTTACATACAACACCCAGTGCTCATCCCAACAAGTGGCCTCCTCAATGCCCATCACCCATTTTCCCTTCTCCCCCACTCCCCCGCACCAACCCTCAGCTTGTTCTTCATATTCAAGAGTCTCTTATGGTTTGCCTGCCTCTTTGTTTGAAACTATTTTTCCCCACTCCCTTCCCCCATGGTCTTAAGTTTTTCAAATTCCACATATGAGCAAAAACATATGACATCTGTCTTTCTCTGACTGATTTTTTCACTTAGCATAGTACCCTCCAGTTCCATCCACGTTGTTACAAATGCAAGATTTCATTCTTTCTCATTGCCCAGTAGTATTCCATTATATGTACATATATAAACCACATCTTCTTTATCCATTCATCAGTTGATGGACATTTGAGTTCTTTCCATAATTTGGCTGTTGTTGAGAGTGCTGCTGTAAACATTGGGGTACATGTGCCCCTAGAAACAGCACTCCTGTATCCTTTGGATAAATTCCTAGTAGTGCTATTGCTGGGTTGTGGGGTCGTTCTATTTTTAATTTTTTGAGGAACCCCCACACTGCTTTTCAAAGTGACTGCACCAATTTGCATTCCCACCAACAGTACAAGGGGGTTCCCATTTCTCTACATCCTCGCCAACATCTGTTGTTTCCTGAGTTGTCAGTTTTAGCCACTCTGATTCTAATGTGACCTAGTATCTCAGTGTGGTTTTGATTTGTCAAAATGTCCACCCTTTTTAAGGTTGTTAGTTACTTGGTACAGTCATTCTCTGTCTTTTCTCCTACTTCCATACCCTAATTTTCTGCTTGACTTCAGGACTATTTTCATTATCCAGAAATCCTATGATGCTATACTATATTACAGTCTTAGTAATTGATTTTTGTATACCAATAATATGATTTTCAGGATTTATTTTAATAGTGACATCATGCACTTCCCTGACAAATTTTGCTTAGTATGTCAATGAAATCAGTCTTTGTAGTATAATGCCCTTAAAAAAAAAAAATGTTGTCACTTTCTAAAAACTATCACTTGCTACTTCTAACATGACCACTGTTGAACATGATTCTCAAAGTGTGGTTTCTGGCCATCACTAAGATTTAAAATTTTTCTGTGAGCAATTTTTATGTAATAACATTCTTTCTTTCTTATAATAAAAAAAATGCCTTTAGGAGTTTATGAATACATTACTGCCTTATCAAAGCAATGTTACCTTCTTATTTCATTTATGTGGGATGGCTTTTTAAGGTTTCAGACGCAGCTATAGGTCTGTGTGTTCCTTTTTGCTGCTACATATTGTGAGAAAAAGAAGTAGGTTTTAGGAATGCTATTATAAATAGTAGCTGTTTTAGAATAAAGGGAAATAACTAAATTGAACGCTAACCCTATTCTGTCACAGTACATGTATTCATCCATTTCACTTAGCCAACACAATGACATCAGTTGGACACTATGCAAACCACTAGCTCCATGTAGTTCAGAGCTTCAACATTAAATCGTACTTCTTCCTTTTGATGACATCATACCTTTGTGATGCTGGGTTTTGTTAAGTTGTAGTTATAAAACACAAGGACCATGAGAAAATGACGGTGGAACGGAAAATGAGGGTAGTGATTTTAATCCAATTCCAAGATTTGAGAATTTGTAAAGTGCCGATAGATGTGCACATCTTATTAAGAATGAAATAAATTTTTTTAATGTGTATTATTTTTTTAAATAGCTACAAAGTGGTTAAGACAGACATATGTAATTTTGGCCCTAACTACTTAATAATGGGAATTGTAAAGTATTTCTTTTACCCTGTGATGTTGTGAAAAAAATTACTGAGACACTAAGAGTACCATGAACTGGGAAAGTCTGGGAATCTGTGACATAGCTAAACCCTTCCTTTAACAGATGAGAAGCTTCAGGCCCAGGGAGATAAAGTGGCCTGCTTATGATAGCCTAGAAGTCAGGTCTTAGGACTTCTATTCCAGGCAAAAATATTTTATTTATCTGTGTACTGGTTTGATTCATTTCTTAAAAAATAATCAGTTTATACATCACTTGCTTTGACTCTAACACTAAAGATCAGACATAAATATCTATTGGCTATTTCTAAGTGCTTAATACCTTTTTTCCTTTTTGGATAATCTATGACAATGTCATAGGCAGAAGCCAAAAATAAAAAGTGATTAGTAGGTGTTGAAAACTTTTGGAAATACCTCTTAGGCTAATACTAATCTTAACATGAACAAGTCAACTCCAATAAAATGTAGGAATCATTTATTAGTCAAAATTATTTTTGTTTACTTAGGGTTAATGTTTTGTTATCAGAAACATCAAGAGTTTTAACACATGAAAGAACATTCTTAAAATATTAACATGTATTCCATTTAGATTTTGACTTTTGCTTGCTGGAACTTTTATTCTTGTAAATGTGAAATTTGATGACATGATAGATTATGAAGAAGCTTTATGTTTTACATGCTAAGATTCATATCTGATTTATTAAACATTTATTAAATTACACATGTATAAATATTTTTGTTTAAAGTTATTTAACTTTAAAGGTAAATGTATTTGAGATTCCCGTAACGATACATAGTTTATGCACTTTAAACGATCATATAGAAGAAATTGAAAGGAAGATCAAATATATTTATATGAAAGAGATATTTTTAAAAATCATATTAAACACGTACAGAAAACGTAAGGAAATGTAAATTATTGTGACATTTTGATTTAAAATCTGTAATGTGGACCCGCTAAAGATTACCACATTCTTATGCATATTAAAAAGCAAAAACAATGTTTTCTTTCTTGAAAATGTTTAACTTGGATTTACTAGATCTGTAAACAGTGGTTCTCTACTGTTGTACATTGTAATCACTTGGGAGCTTTAAAAAATACTTATGTCTGGGGTTTCTTTACAAAGATTTTGATTTCGTGATGTAGGTTGCAGCCTGGGCATAAACATTTTCAGGACTAACAGTTGTACGGTGGTAATGCAGACGATCCTTATTCTCAGGAAATGCTTGCTGTCACATTTAAGTGTGAAATAGCCTTGTGTCTGTAACTTAATCTAAGAATGATCTAGCAAAAAAAAAAAAATACACACCAACATACGCATATATGCATGTTGGTACAAACATATATACCACTGTGAAAAGTATATAGGTATTTGTATTATGCTTTCAACTTTTCCATATGTTGAAATTTTCACAATAAAAAGAAAAACTAATAGCAAAAGCAAATAACCTTTTCCCCTCAAGTTTAAAATTTAGAAACAAAACAATTATTTGAAACCTAATAACTGTGTCAGTGAGAGATGAAGCCAGGACTGATATATTAATCATACGGCACTTGCTAAGATAAAGCTTTAGACCTTTCTCTAACCCTTGATATTCTAAGAAACAGATGGAAGATAATTTAAAAGACTCACATGAAATTTCTGCACTTCTGTAGTGTGAGAACAAACCGAGAAGTCTAGGTCCCCATTTTGCAGCATCTGTGGGCTGAGGAATATATGTGTTATTAGTTGCGCATTTCAAGAATTTAGCTGGTTTATACTGACTACAAATCATTCATTCTACCATTCGTTATATATACTAAAATGCTAATAGTTTCTAATACGTGACAAATATTCTTCTACTTGTTCTTACACTATAAATTTGAAATTTCTTCTTTATCCATTTTCTTGCATATTCTCCCTGGATTGTATAAAACTTTATAGTGCATCAATAATCAGGATTTATATCTGTAAGGCTTACATGTTAAAATAACAGGTTTTTAAAAAAATATTTTGGGAAAAATGTTAACTTGCACACCACATTAAATCTTTTCACATTAGTACTATGCAGAACAAGAATGATAAGTAAGGGTCCTAGGACCCTATCAATCAAACCCTGCACCAAGTGTTGTAAAAATATCCCATTACCTGATTGGTAAATTGATAATGACAATGGAGATCTGGTTGCATAATTAATCAAGGGGATATAACTAAGGGTGGAGTGTCCTGTATAACACCAGGTTCTCCACCCTTCCCTCCTAAGGCAGGGTGGAAGAATTTCCCTTGTAAAACTAAAAACTTAAGTTGAGTTGCTTTCCTGACTGAACACAGATGGACTTCCCATATGCCTTTACAGAGGCAAGGAGTCCTGATGGAAATGGATCGGAAGGATTCGATTCATTCCCAGTTTTGAATAAATCTCTTACATTCTTTCAGTCCCTGCATTGGGTTGAATCCTTGCTGGTTATCTGAATCAATAAAGAATAACATAAAGTAAATGTGTCTCTAAAAAAGAGCATGGAGAGCAAACAATTATTTTGGAGTACATTAGTATTTAAAGAAATGCCAACTAGATTATAATGTAAACAATCCTTATCTAAACTCTTCAGAAACCAGGATTTTCAAAAATTTATTATTATTTTTCCATATTAAACTAAGATTTTATGAGTGCTCAGCTTTCTAACCAACTTTTCACATGATTTTTGAAGCAAATCACCACCACCATCACCAAAAATAATTAGTCAACACGCACATTAGTAAAAACAGTAATCTGAATCTCCTAAAGTGCTTTCACTGTATAAAGTAGATGAAAGATATAAAGTACAAACTTTGACTTTTTATTCTCAAACATCTCAGAGTTACATGTTAACGTTTCAAGAACTGAATTTTTTATGTAGTAACATGGATTTAACTCCTTTTTTTCATTTTAATATAGTATTGTTAGGTCTAAATAGACACATATCTAATAATTTATATTCTTTTAATGTTTACTTAAGGAATTTCTGTGCTTAGATCATTAAATGTGCATATAAAAATATGTTTCCAAAGTTCCTTTAAAAATCATCATTTGGAATGAAAATTATGGTCTAATTGATATTAATGAGGTATTACTGATACACTAAAAAATTTCCATTTATCCAAATATTTTATTTACATATACTGTATTTTTAATTTTAATATTAAAATACAAACCAGAAGATCTCTTCTAAGAGAATTTTCATTCTAATTTTCTTTTATGTATCATTAAAATTCAAGAGGACTTGACATCACAAATCTTTCCTTTTTCAGTGTTTTTTTTTTGTTTTTTTTTTGTTTTTTTTAATATGGTTAGCAGAAAACACAAATAAACGTAAGGTACAAATAGCACCATATTGGCAGGTTTTACCCGGCAGAAAGAAAGCCACGAATGTAGTCTCTAGTAATGTCCTTCCCCCCGTTTTAATAAGAAGGTTTGTGTTGTTCTGACATTAAATGGATTAAGCAGCAAGCCTGCTGAGAAAAATACTCAAAGGTATTAAACCCTTGCAGTGTTGGTTTAACTGTAAGTACTGTAAAATAAGATTAAGTCTGAGTTTGGAAGAAGAACTGGATTTGACATAAGACTAAAAGGTAACAATATTCACAGATGCCTGAATTAATGCTTCAGTGAAAAATATAATTAGCACAAGATTTGAAAATATGTCTCCTTTGGCAAATGTCTTCAGAGAGTAATCAGTGCTGTAGACTGATGTAGTGGAAAGAGCACTGGGCAAGTAGCCAAAATCTTTGAATTCAAGTTTGTTGCTTTAGCACTCACAAGTTCTGTGACCTTGGATGAGAAGTTTCTAAAGTTTTTGAATTGCAGGATTGTGGATGTGGCCAATTGGCAACCATTCTCCATTTTATAGTGTGCGTTTCTGGACTGCAGTCACCCCAGATTTCTGGGCAATTGAGGTTGCAGATGCAAATTAGGTTCAGCCAATTAAACATGCTTGTTGAGATTTGGAAGGCAGAAGTCAAGTGAAGGTCATCTTCCTGCCGCTTGCATTGTTTTCTGCCAATAAGCGAGATTGTGAAGACATGATTTTGTGTGATAGTTTCCAGCGTCCAAGTTCTTGTTTCATGGGTTGTGAGACGCTGTTGCGGTGGCAGAAGTGGTGATTTCTTGAGCCCTTATGTGTAGCTCCAGTTGGGTGTTTTTGAACTCAATAAATTCCATAGTGACTTCTGGATTCCTCACCTTTCTGATTGAAGCAGAAGTAGTAGTTCCCCTAATAGGTCAGTTCTGCTGCGTTCTGGAAACATTTCTTGATGCCTAGCCTGGAGCCTCTGTCTCTAGACTTTCCAATTACTTTGTAAGCTTTTAATTCCCTATATTGAATTTCAGTCTACCTCAAGTATCTGGAGCTTATTCATTTTCCTGAACTGAACCCTAGCTGACACACACTTAAGCAAATTTCATTCATACAGCACAGGGCAGTCATGAAGACCAAACTGTACCACCTAAGTGTACTCCATATCGTTTCCTCTTTTTTGAAAGATGGGTAGTCATGATAAACAGCTATTAAAATTGTCTTGTGGTATTTTCACGTCATTAATTTTACTCAGATAATATTTATCTAAACATGTTTTGTGAAGTATTGGTTCTGTTGGGCGAATATCATAGAAAAAGCAATGGTGTATTTAATAGGTAGCTAGGTATTATAAATCTCTGATTCCTAAGAATGTCCATGTGTTTGAATACCTTTGTTGTAACCGGAATGGATAGTTTTCACTTCAATTTTATATTTTCCTGGTAATGTTTCATTTTTATGACGGCAGTAATTAGAAGCACTATGGCCAGTTCCATAAGTGGAAATGTACTGACAGACATGCAAGTCTGTCAAGATGTCGAGAAGGTTTGGAAACATTTTGCCTCAGGGTCTCATACTTTCTAAATAAAGAGAATAAAAATAAAATCCTTGTTTAGCACCTTTTTTTCAGAAACATTTGTAGTTGCATATGTGGAGCTAAGACACATTTTACCTTTCAACTAGCTTATATGCCCAACTACCATTAACACACCAATCCTCTTCAGATTAATTTACTGACGTTACTTCACTGTTCTTCAGTTTCAACTTGGCTCCTGACCCCTGTCTCCATTTCTGTGTGTCTTATTCTGTGCCCCTTAGGCTTCCAATGAGTTATTTTCTCTCTTCTAAAAGATCTTATTACATTGACTTTTTTTTCCCCCTTGAGACTTTCTTAGAAAATATGTATCATATCTATCTTATGATAAATATGGAGAGAGTCTTATTATACCGGTCTTATTATATTGCTCTTGGTCCTTTCAAGACTTAAATTCAGTTGGACCTCGTGATAAATACCCTCTATTTCCCCTCAATAGGTGAATTCAGAAAATAAGAGATTTACAGTGAGTACTCATTACTTTCTTATCTAATTTTAAATATAGACAGAATAAACTACATTGAATTTTCTAGTGCTCTGTGAATAAAAGTTTATTTACTTCCACATATATAAAATTCCACCATACAACCCTATGTTCACGATTAAATCTATCATTTCTAAGCCAATTATAACCTTAGTTTCTAATTTTAAGCTTAATTGGTTCCTAATATTTAGATTTACCTAATAAATACCCATTTCATCTTAGATACTGTCATGAACTTTGTTCTGAAAATATTTTGTTCTGAATACGTACTCCACTTCCCTTCTGAAGAACCTGTAGTTTCTCCTTGTTCATCAAGTCAACTTATTTTTTTACTGTTTTTTTTTTAAGTTTATTTATTTTGAGAGAGAGAGAGTGCACGCACAAGCAGGGGCAGAGAGAGAGGGATAGGGAGAATCCCAAGCAGACTCCACACTGTCAGAGCAGAGACTGAAGCAGGGCTCGAACCCATGAACCGTGAGATCATGACCTGAGCCAAAATCAGGAGTTGGACACTCAACTAACTGAGCCACGCAAGTGTCCCCATCAAACCAACTTTAAATAGCCATCCTAAGAAACCTCATCAATGTGTCTAACTTTACTTTCTTATCTAATTGTATCTTCCCCATTCCCTAACACATGCCCTCCATTGCAGTCAGACCAATTTTCTTATGATTTTCTAAAAATGTCAAATTTATACTTGTCTCTTTAGCATCATGTTTGTTGGAAAACTTACTGTCCATGTACTCAAATTGAACCCATTAATTTCATAAATTACTGGCTTGTGTCATGTGTTCTTCACATTAATTTATACTGTATCTTATAATTTTTTTTATTAACAAGCTATATTTCCCATGTAATTGATGATTGTGCTGGTGAAATGTTAAGTGCTTAATCAGTATGTGTTTGAGTTTAATTTATATACTTAATACAACATAGCCTAGACATTTTATTGCTGACGTTAAACATCCTAAAAATTACATTCATGGTTTTTTAATTGTTGGTTTAGTCACAAGTTTTCTCATCTACAGTGACTCTTTTTTTCATATGTCAGTAACAAGTATGGTATATTACTTGTAGTTCAAGAGAATCTGTATAGTAATTTATATGCTGAAGCCAGATAATTTCACTACTTGTACAGTATAATACTCATTTGATAGGCGTAAAGGATGCATTCATTCAACAACTGTTCAAGTATCTGCGAGGTACTCAGTAATGGGGATGGCATAAAGAATAAAATACGGACCTTGCATTGCTTTCAGAAAATTTACCGGGTGTACAGGGCGAGCAGTGTGAACAGGATATCACTATGGAGCATGATGAACTTGAAGATTATGGTTATGATGTACTCTGAAAGTACATAAAAATGACTCCCCCCCCAAAAAAAAGACGTCTAACCTCGGGGATTCTGAAGTGACAAGGAGTAGGCATTACTCTAGCAAACAGGCTTGAGAAAGTCAGAGGAAACCCAGACCAAGGTCTAATGACAGTGAAAGAAATTCTTGCTTGGCAGGTGAAGGTTTAAGATACAGGAAAAATGACTTAATTAAATTTTTCTGCTGGTATATTTAGTTCTGATTCAGATTTCATGATTTGAGCTCTAGTTTCTACCTTGAAACTTAACAAAATTACATCCAGTCACAAGAACATGCTGGGAATAATACATTTTTTAAAATAATATTTCATAAACAATTATTATTCCTAAAATGTCTACAAGGGGAAAATTCTTTTCCTTCTCTTTCAGGTCACACTTTTTTTAAGTTTTATTTATTTTTTGAGAGAGAGAGAGCACAAGCAAGGGAGGGGCAGAGAGAGAGAGAGACAGAAGAGGACAGAGGATCTGAAGCAGGCTCTGCACTCACAGTCTGAAGCTGACAGTCTCAGGCTGACAGCGTGACAGGCTGACAGCGTGACAGGCTGACAGCAGTGAGCCCGATGTGGGAGTGAAACTCACAAAACACAGTATCAAGACCTGAGCCAAAGTCAGAGGCTCAACCAACTGAGTCACCCAGGCACCCCTCAGGTCACATTTCTAAAGAGCTTTACAGAAGGAGTGTTCTCAAGAGAAGGACATGCGAGAAGTAGGATGGGGTAGGAGAAGGAGCTAAGGAGGCACGTGAGCCACCATGGGGCCCAGCTTCAGTTTGGTCCTATGGGTGACTCTGGAGCTCAACTGAATCCAGAGTTGGTCCCACATTGAGGCAAGAGGCCTGGCTTGTGTTAGGGAGGAGGAAAGGGAGGATAACCTCCTGGATGCAGAATGCAGTGACTTCCACAGAGCAGAGGGAAATTTTAAGGAAAAAGGGAAAGCAGTGAGCCTGGTCAGCCAACACTCAGAGCATCTGGGGGATGGGTGCAGCTGGGTACAGCAGGTGGTAAAGGGGATTTGGGTGGGAAACTAACAGGACCCCCTAAACCATGCTTATTCCATTTTCAGGATTTTGAATGCCAACCAAAAAATGCTTGTTTGTTCAAATGTCTACTATAGTTTCATGTATAATGAAACTTAACTGGCTTTGTTGGTTTTTAGAAAAGTAAGTAATTTAGAGAATATAGAAGTTATATACTATACATTTAGCCTAAGACACATCTATCTGACATGATGAATTCAGTGTTAGTGAGGTTACAATCATTGCTTCTAAGTTTTATCATATACTAGAAAACTGCCCAGACATTAGCCATCAGTTTGGAAAATAAGAGTCACACTGTGATGATGATTTATTGTTTTATTGTTTTGCTGGTTTTGTTTTAGGCAAAGCCTCCATTTCTTTCCTTAATTTTTTTCCCTACAATTTTTCTTTTCATCTTAGTTCTTTTTTCCCTCTTTTTATTTTTTCGCATTCCTCTCTTTTCTCTCTCCCTGCCTTCTACCCCTCCCTTTTTTTCTTTCTTTTCCCAGTGTTGTGAACTTCCTGTCATAGGATAACTAAAGCTCAACCTGGAACTGAGAAGAAACAAATTGTTTCAGGAATTTGGATGTGCTTGTTTTTGTTTGTTTGTTTGTTTGTTTTTCTTATTAATTCACTTAAAACTTTTTGAGCCATTTCATGATTGTGATCTCTGAATTTTAGTCTTGGACATTCACTTCCAAACCACCTTCCAACAAATTAAATAACATTTGTTTATTGTATTTCTTCATCATTAAACTGTGGTGAATTTAGAGAATGTTCTTTGAAATGACATTCTTGAGAAAGAAGTTCTTTAGAGATCCTGCAACCCAGGGATCAAGGATTTCCTGAAACTGTTGTGCTTAGCTAAGTTATTTATCTATGTTTGTATGAAGTCAACTTGTCATTAAAACATAATTAATATTGCATTATTTTTTGGTCAAGGACACACTAAACATTTAGTGCAGCATGCACAACTTTCAGGAATGTAGAACCATAAACAACTAGTTGTATATAGTTATGACATAAGGTGACTTTTACAATGTGCAGTGCTACTGTTGCAAATTAAATGAGCACCAGAACTAACTGCACCCAGGAATTGAACTAACTGAATCCAAGACTATAGGCTGACATAATTTAGCACTAATAATTTAAAGCATTTTTTGCCTCCAGATAGTGGCTCTGTTGATGATGATATGAAACTGTGACGTAATTGTGATTGTGCTGTATTTTGTGAATATCTGTTGTGCTACATAGCAACCAGAATACTAATCACAATGGCAGCTCAGTCATTGGTTTACTCAATTGTTGGAAGGGGTGCTGTGTGTATCCCTAAGCCAATGACCTGTCCTTGTTATTGTGGTGACACTGGGCAGAAGCACAAACAGCTTGGTGCACTCATATTAGCACAAACTGCACTAGTCGAGATCATGTGGATAAAGTAGTCCATTGTCTTCCTTTTGATTCATAAGCACTGTAAGAAGTATTCTCAAACAGTTTTAACACATTTGCATTCAATTCCCATATAGGTTATGTACAATGCATATTATTTATGTAAATTTTCAATTCTCAATCTGAATAAAATCTACCTTTTCCATTCAGTCCTTTTCCAAAAAGAAAAATGAAAATTAGTGTTTACTGAATATAGGCCCCGTGCATTTTATATACTTTCTTGCACTTAATCTTCACAACAATGCTATGAAACAGATAATTTAAAAAAAAAATGAAATTCACAAACTATAAAATTCACCACTTTAAGGTGTACAATTGCATATTTTTGTGTATTCATTAATTTATGAAACCATCAATATTATATAATTCCAGAACGTTTTCATCACCCCACCCCCCCCAAAAAAAACCCTGTAGTCATTCAGTCACTCTCTATTCTCCCTTCTACCAGCTCTTAGAAAACCACTAATCTACTCTCTGTCTCTCGGGCTCTATCTGTTCCCGACATTTAATATAAATCAAATCATACAATATATAGTCTTTGAGATTAGCTACTTTCATTTCCCATAATGTTTTCAAGGTTCACCCATGTTGCAGTATCTATCAGTATTTCTTTTTTATGGCTAAATGACATATCATTCTGTTGACAGAGTACATT